>NC_053165.1:122346400-122363900 GCF_016835505.1 Polypterus senegalus | reverse complement strand
ATCACGCAGCTTGGTAGCAGCTAGCAGCAAGCCAGCAGCTGCTCCATCTTTAGTGTGCGTTCAGTGCCCCCGCCCCTTTCATAATGTGAGTGACAGGGGTGAATATAGTTTGGTATTGGCTAAGTTTGAACAAATTTACTTGGATATCTTTTAGGACAGGGCAGTGTGGCATCGCATTTTTGAGTGAAGTTTTACTATTGTGCTCAATACCATTTGATAGTATGTAATCCCAGATGACTAGTAAAATTCTCTAATTGAAGCTGACAGACACTTTGCCTCTGTTGGTCCCTGGTTATCACTAAGTGTTGCCAGAAGCCAGGTTCATGCCATTAATACCTCTAATGGAGTATAAAATACTTGAAAGTAAATTTGTTTGGGAATGTTACTGATCTAGTTAGTCATTAGATGGGCTACACCATCATGGTCAGCCATATTTATCCATTTTCCATTAATCTCTGTCTTCTAAGAATTGTGCCATTCACTCCTGGTAATTACAGATCTTCTGTATGAGTTACTTATATTAGTTAACATTTATTTTAGCAGTGTTATTAAGTAGTTATTTGTAGCCCACACATTAAACAGCAAGAATGGTGGCATCATTAACTAATTAATATCAGGATTTAATTAAATGTTAATTAGCACATTATATAGTTGACAAGTGTACTTTTTGTTTCTAGTACACAAACAATTCCCAAGTTAAAATATTGTATGATTTGATTACAGGATAATTCAAACAGTGACTCGGATTCCTGGGTTGCAAAACACTTAACATTTAAACAAGACCATCGACTGGAGACTCAACACATCCGCTCAGTAATTTGGAGACTGGCAACCAAATACCTCAGGCCTAATGAGTGGAAGAAATTGGCACATTACTGGAAGTTCACCGAGGCCCACATCAGAGCAATAGAGCAACAATGGACTGGTAAGAAGTTCTAAAAACTCAGAAACATCAAGTAATTATTTGTAAAAGACGACAATTTTTTTATTTACAATTCAAATAGTGTCGGGGGGCAAAAAATTGCAATATGATAGTTATAAACAACAGGGAGGGTATACAGAATGCAAACTAAAGTACAAATAAGCAGAAGAAAAATGACAATCTGTTGCCATTTTGGGCCTACCTATAAAGGTTATGAACCCGTCTGACTGGAAAGGTGGCTAGACTACTTGTTCACATCAGTACTAAACAAAACAACACCCTTCTTGCATTCCAATTCTCTCTTTCAAAAACCCTGGCCTATCTTCCTCTTGCCAGCTGAGTGCTCACCCTATTGTCCTATTAACTCGTTAGCTTTATCTACCCTCCTGTGGTCACCAATGATCAGTGGACTAGTTTACTGCGGGACACCAAGCTAGAACACCCTCTGGAGGCGGCTGCTTATTCTTGTGTCTTTGGAACTTTAAATAGCCCATAAGGGGCCATACACTAAGGTAGCCTTTTAGCTGCTTAACCTCTAAAAGAGAAACATTTTCTTTCCCCTGTGTGTCCTGACCTTTCCTTTGGCCTTATACAGCCAGGTCCCCAAGGCTTTAGGTTCCTGCACATCCTCATACATTTCTTTATGGGACAACTGCCAGCAAATGTTTCACCTTGGCCTCAAGAACCATATATAGTTTGGCACTCTTTTCCGGTACCTTACATGCTTTCCTCCAGTTTTCTTACTTCTCATGTATGTGTTGCTTCCTCTGCCAGTGAAATGTAGCATAAATGACGTCACCTATGCAATTAAAACTTGCATTGTATTTTGTACATGTGACAAAAGTAATACTGCATACAGGCATGCACTCTGTAGATACCTCTGTTTTTCTACAATTGTACAAGGTGTGACCCAAAAGTTTTTAGACGAGTTGTTTTAAAAGAGTACTGTGCATTACATCTAGTACTATGCTTCATGTACTGTCGTACCACTCTCCAAATGATTGCTAATCATTTGAATATTGGTAAGGAGACAGTTTGCCAGATTGTAACCTAAGACTTGGGAAGAAGAAAGATCTGCGCAAGATTTGTCCCTCATGCCTTGACCACAGAGCAGAAACAAGAATGCGTTCTGTACTTCCAGGATCATCTTTTAATGGGACAAGATGAATATTTTTGGGAAAATACAATTACCATTGACAAAATATGGCGTTTTGCCTATGATCTGGCCAACAAACGAGAGTGCAGAGTGGATGGCGGAAAACTCTCCAAAACCAAAGAAACTGCAAATTCAAGTGAAGACGATTTTTTATTTTTTGACGCAGAAGGTTTAATTCATTGAGTCTCTGAAGGGCAGAAAGTAAATACAAAATTCTATGTGGATGTTTTGGATCGGTTACTGAAGAGAACTCAACGAGTTAGAAGGGACAAATTCCAATCCAGTGAGTGGTTACTTCTTCACAATAATGCACCATCTCATAATATAA
Organism: Polypterus senegalus; assembly: GCF_016835505.1. NCBI lineage: Eukaryota > Metazoa > Chordata > Cladistia > Polypteriformes > Polypteridae > Polypterus > Polypterus senegalus. The sequence goes on along the minus strand of NC_053165.1, from coordinate 122,361,494 downwards.
TTGTAAAGGAGTTTCTATTGAACAGGAATTTTGCTGTTCTTCACTACCCACCTTACTCACCAGGTGCTTTATGCATAACGGCGTACATAGAATTTACACTAAAACACGGTGCATAAATCTGTGCGTATGCCAACTTCCACGTTCTTCAGCTCCATAAATCCCGGTCAGCATGAAAAGTAACACTTGTGCACGTGCCTGACGCTCCACCCTGACTCCTCCCAGAATTACACCTCTTTGAATATGCAAATAAATATAACTAGCCCCTTATGTTTTGCATTCTGTGAAAAGACAATGGTAAAAGCATATGAAAAAAGAAGAATTTCAGCAAATACCAAGTAGAAGTAAGGAAAAACATACTATTTGTTGGTTTAAGCAGTGATATAAACAACAAAAGGAAGTTGATAGAGTGACGGAGTGGTGGAGAAACTAGAAAGTTCATGTTCAGAAAGTCACACAGTGCCCAAAATAAATAAGTGGTCAAATATCAAAGTCACCATGAAAAGGCGAGTCATAGCCCACCATTTAAGTGTCAAATGGAAATGTATTAGGGTATAGAGAAAAGAAAAAAAACTGGGATACAGTGTGAAAAAAGGTAGAAATTTCCACTTAACCATGTAGTTTATTTTGTCATTCAAATAGAACGTCATAAACTTCATCTTAAAATCATTTAATTTTCTCTAATTCCATTGTAACTAAAGTAGCAAGTTAAATGCTTTGTATTCTATGTACTCTTACGTGTGTGAATCAGTACGTGCTTCCAAAATGGACAATTTAAATACTAAGATGTATAATTGATATTTTCATGATGGCAGAAATTAAAGCATGTATAAAACAATGAGGCACGTTGGCGCAGTGGTAGCGACGAGCTGGCGTCCCTTCCAGAGATTGCTCCTGCCTCCTGCAAGATGCTTGCTGCCCCGTGCATGACCCTCAATAAAACAATTTATTGCTGCAGTACTGTCTCTTTAAAACATACTAACCCTTGATTCCTGTCCTTCCTTCCTTTCCCCAAATAAGCAATCGCCAAACAATCAGCTCTTTAATAAATGTCAAGCCATCTGTAAGCTTAGAACACAGATTCTTCAAAACTTTAAAGGAAAATTGAAATATCTTTGTAGTACATGTTTAATTATTCCATCTAGCCACCCAGGGTCACACCAGCCCCAGCAAGCATACAGCGCGAGGCAGGAACAATCCCTGAACTGAAAACAATGCTCCACTGAGTCCTCACATATTTAATAATTAACAATATACATTATTTAAATGAAGTTTAAAATGTATCTGTATAATGTAAATATATATACTTTAAAGCATTTCATCTTTAAAATGATATCAAGAGTTCCACAAAGGTAGCACCTGGAACTTTAAATCAACTTAGAAGCCAGTTATCATCATCTGTAAATACGTGGTCTCAATTGAATTGAATTCCTTTATTGTTATTGTATGGTACAATGAGATTCAATATGCAAATCCTCCATAAACATAACTTTCCTATCAAATGGTTAGATATCAAAAACAATAATAGGATAAAAAACAGTGAAAAATAAACAATATGAAAGCATAAGTGACTCAGGTTGTGCAATATTACAACTGTAATGAAAGTTTACAGTGAGGTGATTTTACTTATAAGTACAAGCAGTTCTAATGGGAGCACTTGATAGTCTGATTGAGTGCGTTTATAGCATTTGGGATGAAACTGTTTCTGAACTGCAAGGTCTGTACAGGCTCTGAAGCGTTTGCAGAATAGGAGAGGTTCAAATAGACTGTACACATGTTTGAGGCAGTGTGTGCTAAAAGCTGTATCCCAATATTTCTCCCCGCTGTTGATACAATCTGTGATAGAGCTTTGTGATCAGCTCCTGTAGACCTGTGATTCCACACTCAGATATAGTGGGTTAAATGCTCTTAGTGGTGCACTGACAGTGACAACGCTAAAGCAGCTATAGTATTTGGAATAGTTTGGCCATTCTGTGTACCATTATATGATTACGGATTAATTACAATCAAATGCCTTAAACTAATAAATGATACACGGTTAATTTCAGTGTATTTGATAAAGCTGCGTCAGGGACGTGAATCTAAAAAGTAAAGAGAAAACACACAGGAACAGCAGCACTGCTTTGACGCTGGGTGCTGCCAGTTTTCAAAACTGAGCGGAGAATTTGCGCATGCAAGGGATTCACCTGGTGTGAAAATGTGCGTGGCATTAAGCCAAGTTTAGTTTTTATACATCGTGATGTCAGCGTGGAAATGGGTGTAAGTAACATTTTTGTGGGTACGCACCTTTTATACGAGGCCCCAGATCTTGCACCTGGCAAATATATTCTCTTTCCCAAGTTAAAATTTCCCTTAAAAGAGCATGATTTTCAAAAAGTGTAAGAAATTCAGTGTGCAGTGACAAGGGAGCTTAACAACATTTCAAAATCTGCTTTCCTGGAGGGCATAATGAAGTTGAAGGAATGTGCAAAGAAGTGCACTGATCAAGGAGGAATGTGAAGAATTTAAATAAATTATGTACATACAAGAAGCTTTCTGTGTTTTATAACAGTTGTCTAAAAATGTTTGGGTCTAACCTTGTATATACAGGATCTTTGTCTCTCTTGGCAGGCAGTGTGGTGTAGTGGCTTTGGACTTTAAACCCTGAGGTTGTGGGTTCAAATTCCACTTCTGACACTGTGTGACCATGAGCAAGTCACTTGATCTGCCTGTGCTCCTATTGGAAAATCAAAAGAAATGTAACCAATTGTAACATAAATGTTGTAAGTCACCTTAAAGGCATCAGTCAAATAAGTAAATGTAAATGTAAAATGTCTGTCTTTCCAGAGGCTTTTTGTCCTGTTGGACCCTTGCCTGCCAAGTAACCAGAAGTTTCTTAAATAAATATACACTCACCTAAAGGATTATTAAGAACACCATACTAATACGGTGTTTGACCCCCTTTCGCCTTGAGAACTGCATTAATTATACGTGGCATTGATTCAACAAGGTGCTGAAAGCATTCTTTAGAAATGTTGGCCCATATTGATAGGATAGCATCTTGCAGTTGATGGAGATTTGTGGGATGCACATCCAGGGCACGAAGCTCCCGTTCCACCACATCCCAAAGATGCTCTATTGGGTTGAGATCTGGTGACTGTGGGGGCCATTTTAGTACAGTGAACTCATTGTCATGTTCAAGAAACCAATTTGAAATGATTCGAGCTTTGTGACATGGTGCATTATCCTGCTGGAAGTAGCCATCAGAGGATAGGTACATGGTGGTCATGAAGGGATGGACATGGTCAGAAACAATAGCCCATGGCATTTAAACGATTATCAATTGGCACTAAGGGGCCTAAAGTGTGCCAAGAAAACATCCCCCACACCATTACACCACCACCACCAGCCTGCAGAGGTAACAAGGCATGATGGATCCATGTTCTCATTCTGTTTACGCCAAATTCTGACTCTACCATTTGAACGTCTCAACAGAAATCGAGACTCATCAGACCAGGCAACATTTTTCCAGTCTTCAACTGTCCAATTTTGGTGAGCTCGTGCAAATTGTAGCCTCTTTTTCCTATTTGTAGTGGAGATGAGTGGTACCTGGTGGGGTCTTCTGCTGTTGTAGCCCATCCGCCTCAAGGTTGTGCGTGTTGTGGCTTCACAAATGCTTTGCTGTATACCTCTTTTGTAATGAGTGGTTATTTCAGTCAAAGTTGCTCTTCTATCAGCTTGAATCAGTCAGCCCATTCTCCTCTGACCTCTAGCATCAACAAGGCATTTTCGCCCACAGGACTGCCGCATACTGGATGTTTTTCCCTTTTCACACCATTCTTTGTAAACCCTAGAAATGGTTGTGCGTGAAAATCCCAGTAACTGAACAGATTGTGAAATACTCAGACCAGCCCGTCTGGCACCAACAACCATGCCACGCTCAGAATTGCTTAAATCACCTTTCTTTCCCATTCTGACATTCAGTTTGGAGTTCAGGAGATTGTCTTTACCAGGACCACACCCCTAAATGCATTGAAGCAACTGCCATGTGATTGGTTGATTAGATAATTGCATTAATGAGAAATTGAACAGGTGTTCCTAATAATCCTTTAGGTGAGTGTACATGACAAGTGTTACGACATATAGAAAAATGGAAACATCTCGTTACTTAAGAAAAAACACTTTACCCATGTTCCAGTTGACAGAACCACACCTACATGGGGACCTTTTTTTTTTTTTTTAAATGTTGGCTACAAATGGGAAAAAAGACTTATTTATTTTTTAAAATTTCTAGAAAAGAAATGTACTATATATATATATTTGAGTTAACCTATTTGTGTTATTCCCCCAATCACCACCATTACAGGTACAAAAAGTTATAAAGAGCATGGACATCGAATGCTCCTGATCTGGCTGCATGGAGTAGTCATCACTGGTGAAAATCCAATTAAAGGCTTGTATGAAGGATTAGTTGACATTGGGAGGAGAGATCTGGCAGGTATGCACTTCCATGTGCTTTTTAGAACTACAAAAAAACATTCCGCCCGTTTTTTACAATTTCAACTGTTTTTTTCTCTTTTAAAGTTGTGTATTTAAAGTGTTCCATTAGTTGCTTTTATTATCAACTGACAATAAATCTTTGAATGTCCATCCATTTTTGGTAAGTCCATTTCAATCCATTTTTTCTTTTTACAAAATCTCAATTTTGTTCTGCTTAAGAATCCTCCATAAAGCGTTTCAGATATAAAGCTATATAAATATATCTAAAGTCAGAAGCAGACAGATTGTGTAATGTGTACTAATTCCTTCATAATTTTAAACACTTCAGTCATGTCACCTCTTAATCTTCTTTTGCCTAAAATGAAAAGGCTCAGCTCTTTTAGTTTTTCTTTATAATTCATCCGCTGTAGCCCTGGAATCAGCCTAGTCGTTCTTCTCTGGATCTTTTCTCGGGCTGCTATGTCCTTCTTGTAGCCTGGGGACCAAAACTGGCGATTGGTTACTTGGAGAAAGATCAGGAAGGTCAGGAATTGGAATACGTTTGAAAGAGACAGTACTGCTGCAATAAATTATTTTATCGAAGGTTGCACACGCTGCAGCAAACATCTTGCGTTAGGCAGGAACAATCTCTGGACAGGGCGCCAGCTCATCACTATCACTGCACCACCGTGTGCCCATGATTAATAGCTTTAATTCCTATCATCACGAAAATGATATCAAGTATACATCTCAGTATTTAAATTACTCATAGATCTGAAATATCACGAATATAATGGATTCTGTGACCTGTCGGAGGAAGAGAAAGCCTGTTCAAAAAGCACGTAGTGATTCACACACATAGTGCACATAGAAGAACAAATACAATACAAAGCATTTAACGTGCTACTTTAGTTATGATGGGATTTGAGAAACTAGTAAATTAAATGATTTTAAGACAAAGTTTATGATGTTCTACTTTAATGACAAAATAAACTATGTGATTAAAGTGGAAATTTAGAGATTAAAGTTCCATGCTTTTTTCCCCCCATTGTGTGCCTATTTTTTTTTTTTTCTCTGTACCCTAATAAGCTTTCATATGACTCTCAGACAGTGGGTAACTCGCCTTTTCAGAGCGACTTTGATATCTGACAACTTTTTTTTTTTTATTTTGGGCACTGTGTGACTTTATGAACTTGAACTTTTGAGTTTCTCTGCCAGTCTGTGTCACTCGATCAACTTCCTTTTATTTATAACAACAAATAGAATAATTTCAGACAATACTATTTCCCCCCATGCTTTTGCTATTGTCTTCTCACAGAACGCTGAGCTTAAGGGCTATTTATATTGATTTTCATATTCAAAGAGGCATAATTCTGGGAGGTTGGGGAGTGGCGGGCAGGCATGTGCACATGCGTTACTTTTCCTGCTGACCGGGATTTATGTAGCGGAAGAACATGGAAGTTGGCGCACAGATTTATGAATTTGGATTTTTTTGTGCTTACATATGCCATGTTTTAGTGTGAATTCTACGCATGGCGTTATGCATGAGGCCCCAGTGCTTTATATGCAATTAGTTAGACACTCAGTTACCACCTAATGTGATGTGCTGCTTAAAGCATTAACCTTTTCTTTTTATTTACATTAACAGAAAGCATCAGAAGAAAAGCAAATGCTGACTCGAACTCCTCTAAGAAATGTATAACCATGTGAAAGTTCCATCCATTCGGCCAAGGCAATGGACAAACACTCAAACACTTTGTATTATCCTTTCTGGTTGTGTGGTGGAGAATGAAGGAAGAACCTTTTGTCTTAAACAAAATCAACATTCAGCATAATCTCCAAGAGAATGAAGAATCTCAAGTTTAAAGTTTTCTGACAAAGGGCTAATGAATCCTCCATAAACCAAGAAGCCTTTTTTGCTAGTAGTGTTTAAAGCGGCACAATTTGTGGTTCTATTCATTGACTGTTCATTTTTAAACCACTTCTTTATTGGCTCAAATTGTAGTCTTTTATATGCTGATATCCAACTCATGTGATTCCTCTTAGACAAACAACAGCCCAGAATGAACTGTGAAGACTAATGTAAAGAATTTGAAATATATTATTTTCTTGGAATCTTTGATGTACACACCATGTAGCCTCTGACTTTTGTTGGTCATATTGAAAATGGGCCTGGATGTGACTGCCTGGACATCTAAGAACCGAAACACTGTCTTTGATGTAATGCAGTAATTCACAGCAAAAACACAGTACTTTGCAGAAAATGGCTGTGAATGTCGGTGCTAGAGTGGTGCCAGCACGCCACTGTTTATCCTTGGTTGCTATTGATTTTCATTTAAACATATTTTGTAATCGGATGTCAACACCATCACTTAATGTAAGCTTTTGCTTCAAGAAAATCTTTCACAAATTAAATGCTGGATTTGTACCTTTTTGTATTCCTTTTATTTTTATGATGTGAATGCCATTGGGTCTTGATTCTTATATTCATTATTGGTGATAATTTCAAAAAAGTAAAAATAATGTAATTCGTAATCCAAAGTGTAACAGTATATAGACACCAGCTTGTTAAACAAAGAGTCCACTTAACTTCTGTGAACTGCCATAAGGGATTGGCCAGGACCAGATAATGGAGACATTATGGAAGGCTATGTGTAATTGCTGGACCAAATGCATGTTTTTTTGTTTGCTTTTTTTCCCCCCTCTTAGATTAGAAGATATATGTTTGGAAATTACACAATGCCATTTAACTTTAATGCCACAAATTATCATCTCAATGTGTTCACCTATAAATGGTGCCTAATAGACAGTAGCAATTATATCTAAAGATACCAAATTTATATTATGAAAAAACATTTGAATATATTTGACTGTTTTGTTTTTATTTTGGGAATTAAACAATGAAATATACTGATCATGGTCATAGTATATTAACTGTTTAGAATTTATCATGCATATATATTTTTATACCTCATATTTTTCTATGTATTCTGTTTACAGGCTACTAGTAAATACACAAAAGCAATATAAAAATGTATACAGATTTTCCTCTGATCTCCTAGGAAATCTGTTTGGCAAGTGGCTCATGAGATAGATATTTTAACATCAAGCATCCTTTGCATTTTGAAGCACATCCATTGGAAATGTTTTATTCCAACATCAGTTTACTGCCCTTAAAGAATATGATCCTCATGGGAGAACTGAATTTTTTCATTGTATACATTTATTGAGATACCCTGTATTAATTTAAGGATACTCGAAGGACAAAATATGCAAAATCAACCCTGCTAGCTAGGGTGGTACAAAAGGCAGCCTCTGGAGACTGGCATTGAGTCCAGGCATAGTCACTGGCTATGGGGAGTTTTCTCATTCCTTTCTTCAGAGTAGTTAGATTTTCTTCCAGCATCACAAAGAGTACAAGTTAGGTTAACTAGTAACTCTTAATTTTTCCTGTGTGGGTGCATGTAAGCGAGTCAAGAGCTGGTACTCAGCTAACACTTGGATCCTGTCTCGACTCTCATTCAAGTGGACTACTGTGATGTCTCATGTTCGCAAACATGGGCACAATCATCAGTACTAGGACATCAATAGTCTTGATGGAGATGAATCACAGCAAGCAAGTAGGTAGGCAAAATTCAATTAAAAAATGCAACCAATGTGTTTTACACAAAGAACTACTGTGAATTCCATAAAAATAATTCTTAAAAACAAATCATACCATTAAAACCAAAACAGCATTCAGTTAATAAATATGCGATAAAAAATACATTTAAAATCCTATCAAAAATCTTATGTGGGGTATTCCCTTTTTACCTTCATCATGACATACTAGGTTATTCTCATTGTGCAGCCCACTGCATTCTGGTCTACTACCTTACTCGGTCACTGCAGCAGCTACACACTGGATCCTCCTACAGTATATCTTCTCCCCACGGCCTCACTGCACTCTCATCATTGCTGAAAGTGTGTAAAAAGATTCAACTGTAGAGCAGTAACTTCTTCACCTATATATACATATACATACATATATATATACACATACATATATATATATACACATACATATATATACATATATATATATATACACATACATATATACATATACATATACATATATATATACACATATATATATATACATATACATATACACATATATATATATACATATACATATACACATATATATATATACATATACACATATATATACATCTATACTAATAAAAGGCAAAGCCCTCACTCACTCACTCACTCACTCACTCACTCATCACTAATTCTCCAACTTCCCGTGTGGGTAGAAGGCTGAAATTTGGCAGGTTGATTCCTTACAGCTTCCTTACAAAAGTTGGGCAGGTTTTATATCGAAATTCTACGCGTAATGGTCATAACTGGAAGCAGTTTTTCTCCATTTACTGTAATGGAGATGAGCTTCAACGCCGTGGGGGCGGAGTTTCGTGTGGCATCATCACGCCTCCCACGTAATCACGCAGTACATAGAAAACCAGGAAGACCTCAAAAAAGCGCTTAAGAAAACATGCATTATATAATTGAGAAGGCAGCGAAACAATAAGAAGCGAGCGAGTGACATATACAACCATATTCATGAGTTCTGCTACGGAAACAAAGCACGATGTAAACCTACACTTTAAATTAAGTTCATAGACAGGCTGCTGCTGGCGTTTGTAATTTAGTGCCTGCCCATATAAGGCCGTCCGTCAGCGGCAATCCAATAGCAAACTGCCACTAAATATTCACGGGTGAAGGACTGTGCTTATTGAGAGGAAGATGAGATGGTCAGGGTGGTGTTTGACACAAACTCAGCGAAACTGCGAGAGAAAGTTTTAAGTGCCAGGACTAATGTAACATTAAATACAGCCATGGACATAGCACGAGATGGCACCAGCACAGCTGGGAACCTTCGATGCATGTACACCGAGTGGCTCACGTGAACTGACGAGTGCACAGATAAAAAGCAACAGTTCCAAAGAGCGCTGAACAAAACCGATTACACAATTGAAACGGCAGCAAAAATATGAAGCGCCTGATACATATAAGCATATTCATAAATCCAACTACTGCGGAAACAAAGCACACGTTGGAAAAAGTCAATGTCCCGCTAAAGGAAGACAGTGTAAAAAAAACCCGTGCATGCAGTGTGTCAGGTCTCAGAAAAAGAAGAAGACGAGCTGTTTATTGATGCAGTAAGAAACAAATCGATGAATGAAACACTCACAAAACAAATACTGTATATTAACAGTCATGTTACGTTATTTTTAAAATGTTCCCTTTTTTTTTTCTACCTTTTTTAACACACTACTTCTCCGCTGCGATACGCGGGTATATATATATGTATATATATATATCCCGCTCTACATACTCGAATAATGGATACTTTATTCGCCATCAATGATTGTTTTGGTAAAGCCATACTCAGTGTATTCATTAGATGAACGGTAAAAAAGTAAGAGCGAGGGGAGGATGACTCATTGAGGCATGCAGGCTGTAGTGTGCGTCAACTCTATCTGAATTGCGTGATCACATTTGAAAAAATATATCTTTTCAAGTTCTATTTAGTCCATATGTGTCAAACTCAAGGGCCGCGGGCCACATCCGGCCCCGTAATTATATCCGGCCCGCGAGATCATTTTATATACTGTATTATTGTTATTAAAGCCCGGGGATATGAAGCGCTGGTAACACAATAAACTACATATCCCATAATGCAGCGCTTCAGCTGCCTTGCCGAACACTTACTGCGTTAATCAAGTCTACCTTATGATGCTGCAAGTTATTGCGAAGCTAGAGTTATTGCGCACTGAGTTTGCACGGCGCTTTGGTGACTTTGAAGAACAAAAAAAGTCTGTCTACATGCGGCTCGAACCTTGTGCATGTTTGGTAGCACATATCTGTGTGAGAAGCTCTTCTCAGTGATAAAGACTAACAAAACAGCACACAGGAGTCGCCTCACTGATGAGCACCTGCAGTCCATCCTGAGAATCTCCACAACACAGAACCTCACACCAAACAGAAACGAACTTGTTGCCAAAAAAAGATGCCAGGCGTCCAGCTCTAAAATGACATATGAGCAAAGACAACTGAATGATTTGATTTGTTATTGCTGAAAGGAACACATTTTATGTATATTTCTAGGTTTTGTTATGCAGCATGTTCATATTTGAATTTGTATAATTTTGACAGGATATATTTTTATGAAGAGCAAAATCTTTTGGGATATTTAAAATCTAAGTTTATTTTTTATATAAAATTACATAAGAGTAAAGAAATTTGAATGTTTGTTCTTTTAACGTTTACTTTATTTCTATCTTGTATAATTTAGACAGGATATATTTTTATGGAGAGCAAAATATTATAAGTTGTTTAAGGTTTGAGTTGATTTATTCACAAATAATATTCCTGTCTGTTTTTACCATTCCTACCAAAGATATTTCTGTCGACTAAATAAAATTCCTTCTATTTAAAATTTAAATAGAACTTGAACAAATCTGATAGGTCATAATATCCACGCAGACTTGCACGTAAGAGCGGGAGTTATCCGTTTTAACAAGCAGCGTATTGCACTGATATGAAATAGCTGTGTGTGTATATATATGTAGATATGTATGTATATATGTTTATATATATGTGTGTGTGTCTGTATATATGTAGATATATATATATATATATATGTATTTGTGTGTATATATGTAGATATATATGTATGTATATATGTGTGTGTGTATATTTATGTGTATATGTATAGATATGTATATATATATATGTTTATGTGTGTGTGTGTGTGTAAATATATATATATATATATATATATATATATATATATATATATATATATATATATATATATATATATATAGACAACACTCATCACTCACAACAGTGACAAAAGAATTACATTGACAATCATGTTAATGTTATTTTCAAAATGTTTCCTTTTTTTCATTGCTTCTTTAACACACTACTTTTTATGCGCGCTGGTATTTTACTAGTGTGTATATATATATATATATACTAGTAAAATACCAAGGCTTCAGAGCTGAGAAGTAGTGTGTTAAAGAAGCAATGAAAAGAAAAGGAAACATTTTGAAAATAACGTAACATGATTGTCAATGTAATTGTTTTGTCACTGTTGTGAGTGATGAGTGTTGTTGTCATATATATATATATATATATATATATATATATATATATATATATATATATATATATATATTTACACACACACATAAACACATATATATACATATCTATACATATACACATATATATATATACATATATATATCTACATATATACACATACATATACACACACACATATATATACATACACACACATATATAAACATATATATACATATACATACATATCTACATATATACACACACAGCTATTTCAGATCAGTGCAATACGCTGCTTGTTAAAACGGATAACTCCCGCCTTACGCAAGTCTGGATATTATGAACTATCAGATTTGTTCAAGTTCTATTTAAATTTTAAATAGAAGGAATTTTTATTTAGTCGACAGAAATATCTTTGGTAGGAATGGTAAAACAGACAGGAATATTATTGTGAATAAATCAACTCAAACCTTAAACAACTTATAATATTTTGCTCTCCATAAAAATATATCCTGTCTAAATTATACAAGATAGAAATAAAGTAAACGTTAAAAGAACAAACATTCAAATTTCTTTACTCTTATGTAATTTTATATAAAAATAAACTTAGATTTTAAATATCCCAAAAGATTTTGCTCTCCATAAAAATATATCCTGTCAAAATTATACAAATTCAAATATGAACATGCTGCATAACAAAACCTAGAAATATAAATAAAATGTGTTCCTTTCAGCAATAACAAATCAAATCATTCAGTTGTCTTTGCTCATATGTCATTTTAGAGCTGGACGCCTGGCATCTTTTTTGGCCACAGGTTCGTTTATGTTTGGTGTGAGGTTCTGTGTTGTGGAGATTCTCAGGATGGATTGCAGGTGCTCATCAGTGAGGCGACTCCTGTGTGCTGTTTTGTTAGTCACTGAGAAGAGCTTCTCACACAGATATGTGCTACCAAACATGCACAAGGTTCGAGCCGCATGTAGACGGACTTTTTGTTCTTCAAAGTCACCAAAGCGCCGTGCAAACTCAGTGCGCCAGTTTATCAGCAAAGTGCGATTTGGGAACACCGTAGTGACGACTTGGTTTAACATTACTTGGCAACAGGGAAAGTGGGCAAGGTGCACTGGTGCATTTGTGTCTCCCATAAAAGCAGCTTCACTTGAAATCACTTTGTGATTGTGCACGGGTAAAACGTCCGCTGAAGTGTCAGATTCTTATTTAATTTTCTGCTTTCTGTATCTTCTGCATTGCATTCAGGTTAACCTGATGTTTTGTCTCATAGTGCCGTCTTAGATTAAATTCTGTAATTACAGCCACATTAGCTCCACAAATGAGACACACGGGTTCAGTAAACATATACTCAGCCTCCCATCGGTTTTTAAAGGCTCTATTTTCAGAATCAACTTTTCTCTTCAGCATCGTGTGAGCTAGCTTCGCAATAACTTGATTAACTCGGTAAGTGTTCGGCAAGGCAGCTGAAGCGCTGCATTATGGGATCTGTAGTTTATTGTGTTACCAGCGCTTCATATACCCGGCTTTAATAACAATAATACAGTATATAAAATGATCTCGGGCCGGATATAATTACACGCCGGTCGGATGTGGCCCGCGGCCCTTGAGTTTGACACATATGGACTAAATAGAACTTGAAAAGATATATTTTTTCAAATGTGATCGCACAATTCAGATAGAGTTGACGCAAGACTACAGCCTGCATGCCTCAATAAGTCATCCTTCCCTCGCTCTTACTTTTTACCGCTCATCTAATGAATACACTGAGTATGGCTTTACCAAAACAATCATTGATGGCTAATAAAGTATCCATTATTCGAGTATGTAGATCGGGTTATATATATATACATATATACATATATATATACCCGCGTATCGCAGCGGAAAAGTAGTGTGTTAAAAAGCTAGAAAAGAAAAGGGAACATTTTAAAATAACGTAACATGACTGTCAATATACAGTATTTGTTTTGTGAGTGTTACTGAGTGTTGCTGTCATCAAGGATTTGATTATCATTATTTCTTTCAATCAGGTTCGTATTTGTAGGATGTGTTGTGTTCAAGTTACATTCCGTGTTTGTCAATCGCTGTAAAGATGACAGGTTTCATTCATCGATTCGCTTCTTACTGCATCAATAAACAGCTCGCCTTCTTCTTTATCTGAGACCTGACACACTGCATGCACGGGTTTTTTACACTGTCTTCCTTTAGCGGACATTGACTTTTTCCAACGTGTGCTTTGTTTTGGATTTATGAATATGCTTGTATGTATCAGACGCTTCATATTTTTGCTGCCTTTTCAATTGTGTAATTCGGTTTTGTTCAGCTCTTTGGAACTGTTGCTTTTATCTGTGCACTGCGCCAGTTCACGGAGCCGCTCGTGTACATGCATCGAAGTTTCCCAGCTGTGCTGGTGCCATCTCGCTATGTCCATGGCTGTATTTAATGTTACCTTAGTCCTGGCACTTAAAACTTTCTCTCGCAGTTTCGCTGAGTTTGTACCAAACACCACCCTGACCATCTCATCTTCCTCTGCATAAGCACAGTCCTTAACCCGTGAATATTTAGAGGGAGTTTGCTATTGATTGCCGCTGACGGACGGCCTTATATGGGCAGGCACTAAATTACAAACGCCAGCGGCAGCCTGTCTATGAACTTAATTTAAAGTGTAGGTTTACATCGTGCTTTGTTTCCGAAGTAGCAGAACTCATGAATATGGTTGTATATGTCACTCGCTCGCTTCTTATTGTTTCGCTGCCTTCTCAATTATATAATGCATGTTTTCTTCAGCGCTTTTTTAGGTCTTCCTGGTTTTCTATGTACTGCGTGATTACGGGAGGCGTGATGATGTCACACGAAACTCCGCCCCACGGCGTTGAAGCTCATCTCCATTACAGTAAATGGAGAAAAACTGCTTCCAGTTATGACCATTACACGTAGAATTTCGATATAAAACCTGCCCAACTTTTGTAAGGAAGCTGTAAGGAATGAACCTGCCAAATTTCAGCCTTCCACCCACACGGGAAGTTGGAGAATTAGTGATGAGTCAGTGAGTGAGTGAGTCAGTGCTTTGCCTTTTATTAGTATAGATATATACACACACATATATATACACACATATATATACACACATATATATATATATATACACACATACATATATACACACATACATATATATATATACTAGCAAAATACCCGCGGTTCGCAGCGGAGAAGTAGTGTGTTAAAGAAGCAATGAAAAGAAAAGGAAACATTTTGAAAATAACGTAACCGGATTGTCAATGTAATTGTTTTGTCACTGTTGTGAGTGATGAGTGTTGTTGTCATATATATATATATATATATATATATATTTACACACACACACACACACATAAACATATATATATACATATCTATACATATACACATATATACATATATATATCTACATATATACACACACATACATACATACACACACATATATACACATAAATACATATA
>NC_053165.1:122301400-122341400 GCF_016835505.1 Polypterus senegalus | reverse complement strand
TATACATGCTCACACAAATATTTGAGTTCTGAGCAGTGTTATTGCTGTTCTTTTTGTTAACATATACCATGCTCACATAATTATCCACCAAAGCCTAACAGCAAGTGGATTTCAGTGTGATGTGCTGCAGATTAATTTTCTGAATTCACCATATCCATTATGGTAAGACATTGCCAGCAATACTGATTGAAGAGATCAGCCCTGACAAAGCAGAAGCTCACCAGGCATAGAAGGCCAGTTGGGAGTTAATCTTCTGAGACCAATTTTTTTTCTTACAGCTGTAAATTAAACTGTTTTTTTTTTTTTTTTTGAAAATTCTTGTTTAATTTTCAAATTGAGAAACGTATAGAGCTACAAAATATATGACCACTTTGAACCTTATTTCATCTTTCAAAATAACCAACCGTATACATTGCTAAGTCACACTGCTTGCATTATGTGTTACACTGCTGAATGGCATTACTTGTCTTATCTGACAGCATAGAATCAATGTCCTCAACAATACACAAAACATCTTCAGAGGATTTTTTTCATGATACCAACTACCAATATTTGATGCCACGTTGTAAGGAAAATGACTGGGTGTGGGTGTGATTTATTTTATCTTGTGGTCTTTGCTGTGGAATAAAATAATTAGAGGAAAATTTTCTAAACATGCACTTGTAGTTTTCTACTTCTTCATTTTGACACCTACCTTGAAGGACTTATTTGTTTCTGAACATCTCTGGGATGTGAGAGGAAAGTTCACAGACACACAAGAGAACATGCAAACTCCACACTAGTAGCAATTGATATGACTATGATTTTGATT
Source organism: Polypterus senegalus (assembly GCF_016835505.1). Lineage (NCBI taxonomy): Eukaryota > Metazoa > Chordata > Cladistia > Polypteriformes > Polypteridae > Polypterus > Polypterus senegalus. The sequence goes on along the minus strand of NC_053165.1, from coordinate 122,340,589 downwards.
GGATATACTTTGAACCCATACCCAAACTGTAAAGAAGCAGCACTAAACATTGCATTGCCATTCAGTCCCTTGTTTAATTGCACTTTTTATTTTCATGCAGCTTGACTTGACTAATTCATTATTAAATATAAACTATTCTGCACTTTAGCCATGTCATAAGCCCTAGGCAATTGTACATCTTCACATTAAACTGTTGTCCCAGGTCCACTTCTAGTCACTTACAGTTTTTTTTCCCCCAACTCAAACTATGTTGCATGTTTACAACATCCTAATGTTATAAAAAGTGGCCAACTTAAAAATATCTTGCATCACTGACTAGACATAAAATTGAGCACCATTTATTGTGAAAATCTGCTTGAAGCATCCACTTTCGACAGACTGACACCTTGCAGACATACCTGAAGACTTTCCAAAAGGTGGCCAAGTCACCTACAGAAAAGAAGGAACAATTATTTTTTAATATACACACTCTTATTTAATAAAACATGACACGGGTATGAGCTACTTTCACGTGCAACTAACTGAAAGATAACACCCAAATTAGTGAGGGCAACTTGGGGGATATTCGACTAAAGTATCCAAATGGAATACTGATCACTAAATCGCCAACAAAAAGAAAGTCACAATCATTATGAATCTGGCACACTTACAAGAATTACTGCAGACCTAAAAATAAACTGATAACAGACCACATCTCATGCTGAAATGATAAAACAACTAAATTTTGTCCAATACTTATTTCAGTTATGTCTAAACTGTTATCTTTTTTGTCTTAACAAAATGAAAAATGTAACGGATTAATTATTCATATACAACACAATGCTGAAAAACTTTTTATAGCTTGTACTTCAACAGTTTTACAAAAAAAAAAAAATCCTCAAACACAATGGGAGAAGGCAAAGAGTTAATAAATTACTACATGAAATAGCTGTTAGTCTTTACAAAGCATGTAATGGCTACAAACAATACTTAAAATGTTCAAGATTTGATCAATGGTTACAACTTTCAAAATCACTAAAGCAGTGCCCTTATTTACCAGGAAGACTTGTCATGTCCTCAAATTGTCTGAAAGAGGTAAAAAGAATCTAAGGGTCATAACCGATGAGCAGAAGTAGTTCTGGTTGCCTTTTCATGCCGTCTAATCTACAAATGAAAAGGCTCGTACAGTGGTACCTCGGTATACGTCCACTTTGGAATAAGTCCAACCTGGTATACGTCCTGTTTGGACGTGAAAAAGTTTGCTTGGTATACGACCTTTGTTTGGAATACGACTCGCGTGCTCGCGAGACAAAGCCACGACTGCCCACGAGCGTCAGTGCGCCAGTTGCTAGCATTCAGTGAACAAACCACGCTATAACTCTCTGTGAATTTTCACGTGTGTGGTATAGCGGGTCCACAGCTCCTGTCAAAGGCCTGTTTTAAAATAAATAATTGCCGCATTCGCGGCTTGGTAAGGTGGCGTGGTGGCTCTGCCAGTGGATAGTATTAGGCTGAAGTGGTTCTTAGGGCGATTCGCTATGTGGGCATTTTTCACCTAAGTGCACAGGTGAGAGACCATCCGCATTCGTGATTGTTCCTGGGGCTGCTGATTTCAGCTGCCATGCCCTCTTGATAAACAGAAGCATGAGTCGGCTAGAAGGGGAGGAAAAAGAAAAAAAGAAAGAAAGAAAGGACGGACAGTTGCAGGAGAAGCGAGCGCAAGCTCAAGCTGAACAGGGAGCCTGGTTGTTGGGCCGACACCCGGGGAGTAGTAGTAGTGGTCACTCCCACTGGGCGATCATGCAGCAGGACTGACCGGAAGGAGGTCGCTGTGGATCCCAAGTCGCTGTCAGGAGGAGCATACCAGAGCCAGGGATCAGGGAGATGAAATGAACAGCTGAAGTAGGCAGAGTGACGGTCAGGTGCAAGTAGGGCGACTCCATTGTTAAGAAGCCCAGAGCGGGTAAGCAGGGGGACGGCAGCCAGGTAAAAAGGCACCGGCTTCTTCTTGTATCTTTTTTTTTTTTTTTAGAAGGCTTCCTACTACATTTTAACTTCGTTTTTAAGAAGACTTTTTTCTATTTGTTTTAACCTCCACGTTTCACTTCTGATTTTATGGATTTATTTATTGGAACTTTGGACACTGCACTTTAATTTGAACACCTTGTTTTGTTAATTGTTTTAATAAAAGCACTTTTTCAACATCCCGTGCTTTGTTGTGCCTCACTGCTAAGCTCATCGGTAACATTACCGACAGTGTAGGTTTCAAGGGCTTCTGGATAATAGATGGGAGCATACAGCAAACCCGCATCGTCACAACATGATTTTGTGTTTTTTCATGTAAATTTGAATTGATTGTTGAAAAGTATGAAGGAGGCATGCGTATGGCTGGGACATGGCTGCTGCATACCATATGCCGAGAACGACGGTATCTACGATTGTGAAAAACAAAAAGTAAAGTGAGGTTAAATTTTCATTTATTTCATCTAATTGCTTTTGTATTTATGTATTTTAGTATTAAGCAGTGTTTAAATTTTATACAACCCCATCAATGTACAGTGCATCTGGAAAGTATTCACAGCATATCACTTTTTCCACATTTTGTTATGTTACAGCCTTATTCCAAAATGGATTAAATTCATTTTTTTCCTCAGAATTCTACACACAACACCCCATAATGACAATGTGAAAAAAGTTTACTTGAGGCTTTTGCAAATTTATTAAAAATAAAAAAAACTGAGAAATCACATGAACATAAGTATTCACAACCTTTGCTCAATACTTTGTCGATGCACCTTTGGCAGCAATTACAGCCTCAAATCTTTTTGAATATGATGCCACAAGCTTGGCACACCTATCCTTTGCCAGTTTCACCCATTCCTCTTTGCAGCACCTCTCAAACTCCATCAGTTTGGATGGGAAGCATCGGTGCACAGCAATTTTAAGATCTCTCCAGAGATGTTAAATCGGATTCAAGTCTTGGCTCTGGCTGGGCCACTCAAGGACATTCACAGAGTTGTCCTGAAGCCACTCCTTTGATATCTTGGCTGTGTGCTTAGGGTCGTTGTCCTGCTGAAAGATGAACCGTCGCCCCAGTCTGAGGTCAAGAGCGCTCTGAAGCAGGTTTTCATCAAGGATGTCTCTGTACATTGCTGCAGTCATCTTTCCCTTTATCCTGACTAGTCTCCCAGTTCCTGCCGCTGAAAAACATCCCCACAGCATGATACTGCCACCATCATGCTTCACTGTAGGGATGGTATTGGCCTGGTGATGAGCGGTGCCTGGTTTCCTCCAAACGTGACGCCTGGCATTCACACCAAAGTGTTCAATCTTTGTCTCAACAGACCAGATAATTTTGTTTCTCATGGTTTGAGAGTCCTTCAGGTGCCTTTTGGCAAACTGCAGGAGGGCTGCCATGTGCCTTTTACTAAGGAGTGGCTTCCGTCTGGCCACTCTACCATAGAGGCCTGATTAGTGGATTGCTGCAGAGATGGTTGTCCTTCTGGAAGGTTCTCCTCTCTCCACAGAGGACCTCTGGAGCTCTGACAGAGTGACCATCGGGTTCTTGGTCACCTCTCTGATTAAGGCCCTTTTCCCCCGATCGCTCAGTTTAGATGGCCAGCCAGCTCTAGGAAGAGTCCTGGTGGTTTCAAACTTCTTCCACTTATGGATGATAGAGGCCACTGTGCTCATTGGAACCTTCAAAGCAGCAGAAATTTTTCTGTAACCTTCCCCAGATTTGTGCCTCGTGACAATCCTGTGTCGGAGGTCTACAGACAATTTCTTTGACTTCATACTTGGTTTGTGCTCTGACATGAGCTGTCAGCAGTGGGACCTTATATAGAGAGGTGTGTGCGTTTCCAAATCATGTACAATCAACTGAATTTACCACAGGCGGACTCCAATTAAGCTGCAGAAGCATCATAAGGATGATCAGGGGAAACAGGATGCACCTGAGCTCAATTTTGAGCTTCATGGCAAAGGCTGTGAATACTTATGTACATGTGCTTTCTCAATTTTTTTATTTTTAATAAATTTGCAAAAATCTCAAGTAAACTTTTTTCACATTGTCATTATGGGGTGTTGTGTGTAGAATTCTGAGGAAAAACAATGAATGTAATCCATTTTGGAATAAGGCTGTAACATAACAAAATGTGGAATAAGTGATGAGCTGTGAATACTTTCTGGATGCACTGTATAATAAGCCAATAAAAATAGGATTTTTTTTCATGTGAATGGATTAATCATTTTTTCATTATTTCTTACGGGAAAAATTTGTTTGGTATAAGTCCAAGGTCCTGGAACGGATTAAGGTTGTATACCGAGGTACCACTGTATATCCATGCCAGATAGCAACTTGGAAGGACTGCAATAAGCAAGATCATCTGGAAACAAAGTAAAGTAACTGGAGTTTGCTAAATGACGCTGGAACGTTTTGTTTGATTATTAGGTGAGACCAAAGCTGAATGCTTTGGCCATGCATGCCCTCAGGAGTAAGATACACAGAAAGAAAAGCATCTCATGCCTACTATTAAATAAGGTAGTGGATCATTGATGGTATGGAGCGGTTTCACATCATGCTTCTTGGGCACTGGTTACGACTAAAGGCATTGCAAACTCTACCAAGTATCATAAAAAACTGTCAGAAAGCTGCAGCTGAGTCACAAATGTCTCCTGCTGTGTGGCTGCCACCCAAAACACCTTTTAAAACAACAAGCAAATGGTTGAGTGAAAAGAAGATGCATGTTTCATCTTGGGTATCTCAAACCAAGTTGAAAACCTGCAGTCTAAAAGATTTTCCAGCCTTGAGAGTACCTCCAAACACACTGGGGATATGTCAGTTTAAAGAACAAGACAAGATCCCTGGCAATATGTGCCTTAACCATAAACAAACCTTGACTGCACCAAAGGTATCCAATCATTTTGTCTTAAAACAAAAAATAGTTGAAGTTGCTTAGCTGAAGATTTACTTGGTGGTAATGTTATGTGGAAGAATAATTTTAGGGTGACAGAGCATTCATCTTAAAGAAACAGCATAAAGGATTAATAAATGTTAGAATCATTTTCAGGCATATCAGGAAACCAGATAAAGGACCAAGTGAACAATAAAACATACTGAAAGATGACCAAGAGATGACTAAGGCCAGGTTTATACTTCACACAATGTGACGCATGCACCTGCAAAGATACTGCTAATCAAGTGGTGTACTGTTTATACTTAATGGATTCCACCAGGTGGCCGTGCTGTCATCACGGTGAGAAAACAATGTTCGGCTTCAATGTGCTGCGAATTGCCACGAAACATCCAATAAAATCCAAATACACTTTGCCACAATAACTCTGAAAATGATGGATGATTAATGATTACATCCATCAATCCAGGGACACACCCATTCCAGCAAACATTGGACGTGAGGCAGAAACAATCCCTGGATGGGGGCATCAGCTCATCGCAAGGTGAATACAAGCACACACATACAACTATGTCATGACAAATGACATGACAGCGTCATTTTATCATCACCAAATACCCAAACCTGCCGCTGCAGTCAGAAGCATGTAGTAATTAACGAGTGGATCTGTTTTAAGATGATGTTTACGAAATTCTACTTTAATGGCAAAGTAAACTACAAGATTAAAGTTTAATTATCCACTTTAATCACAAAATTGACATTTTTGTTTGTCACCGTGTCCCTAATTTTTTTTTTCTCTCTTTGGCTCGAATACGCTTCTGTACATTCTGAAGTTATTGCAAAGGTGGAAAAAAAAAAAAAAAAAAAAGACTGCACAGAAGCTGGTATGCAAGACCTTTAAAATATATTGCATCATTGCGATGAGGACCATGCTTGTGTTGCCTATGCAAGAAACAGATGAAGGCAGGAACTGTTAATAAATTTATATATCAGAATTTAAGTTTGATGATTTGCTTTACCAAATCAAACAATTCATCAAACATCAAAGCATGCATATTGATCCTATAGGATCTGCAAAGCGGTTTGCTGTCACATGTTGATAGTAAACAGAGACTCTGACATCACATTCTAACTTGAAAACACTGCATCTCCCGATAATTTGCTGGAACTGCAACTCGCACACATGTTGCTCAAATTTATGACGATGTGCTCAAAGGACATGTCACATGAACACTGGGAACACATGACACCCATGATGTGTGCACATACACTTTCTTAACGTTAAGTATAAATCAGCCTAAAGAAGTAAGCAGATGTCATGTAAACAACAAGAATGGACTGCAGCTATATGCACAGAAATTTCAAAGGTGGTGGCTTAACTGAAAGGTATAAGAAGAACCAGAATATAATAGACTTATATTTTATATGTCATTTGGGTGTAAACCAACAAACCAACTAAAATGTATGCCATGTACATTGTATGTAAATTCAAACAGTTTGTAAAATTAACCTCTCTTCTTTGTTTCTCTTATCATTCGGACCATGCTGAAACAGACTGCTTTTAATCCCTCTAAGGCATTTCGCCAAGGACCAAGTAAAAGATACAATGAACAGCTTAATGATTTGTTCGATTAGAACAGAAGTTTCATTCTTTAACAAAGATGTTACATTTCTAGCACAGTCTTGGCACCCAATGTGGGGTGTTCAGAACCCCGGAGGAAGAGCACCGAGCAGATCGGAATCTCAAAAGATGTGAAGACTACAGGGTAATTATGGTGCCTCCGAAGTAGAGCTAACTTGTTCCCATCTGCACTGGACTCCTCTCTGGAGGATGCAATTATCGGACCTGAAATGGTAGGAGGTATGTTTAGTTGTTCTTTTGGGGATAAGGCACTGGGTTAGATTCCAAGCCTATAGGAGCATTTTATGTGTAGAGTTAAGGTCCCAGAAGAGAGAAATGCTATAAAATAAGCAAGTGAAAGTCCTATTAAGGAAAGGAACTAGTCATTAAAATAGAGTTAGGGTTAATTGTTGGAGACTTCCTTCAAGTAACTCTTGGGAGAATTTCTGTCTTAGTATCGAGTTTAAAACAAAACAAAAAATACTCTTGGGACTCCAAGACTCCAGTCAGGTTTGAGTTGTTTAAGTGGAGGACACTAAGTATATACATAACGTCTCGAGTTATATGCATTAAGAGGCTGAAAATCCTGAATTGGTGAAGCCCACAGTTAGAATAGGGTTAAAGGTAGAATAAGATGATTGAATAATAAAACTAGTAAGAAAAAGAACAGGGCTAAGATTAAAAGGTAATAATTTTTGCCATTAGTATAGATTTGTAAGGTTTGTTTTCTCTGTAAGTAAACAGATGTCTTAATGAACAACGAATTGAAAGAAAATAAATGGAGTAACTATTGTGAATGAGAGATTGAATGTGAAAATTGGGGTCATAGGGCTGGGAAGTCTAAGGCTCATAATAAATATGTAGAACAGAAGACAGGTCTTAAATTTCTGAAACAGAATAATGTTCAGTGGCAAGTTTAGGAAGTGAAGATGTACAGAGGAAGGTGTCTTTCTTATGACTGGTGTTTTCAATGGCAACAGTAAGTGTTCTGAACATGAGAGGAAGTGATGATAAAGTAGGAAGTATAGCAAGAAGGACGATACTATTAACACAATATAATGAGGTAGACTGGTTAAAATAAACACTTTTAAATACTTGCACTGCGAAGCTGTGAGAAAGTAAAAGAAATGGAGCGTTGTGTGAATTTCGTTGTTTTACATAAACTGATCATTCAAGAGTTTGCTGAAAATACGAGGGGTAGTCAAGCTAAAGTTAGAAAACGGGATTTATTAGAAAATGGAGCGATCCATAACAAAACTGATGTAATTTCTCAATGTAGTCTCCACCCTTCTCAATGCACTTGCACCACCCTGCCTAAAGTGCCTGGATTCCAGCAGAATAAAAGGTTTTATCTTGTCCTCACAACCACTTGCGCACCCGAGTTATTGTTGAACACTACATGCTGAGGGGTACTACAGTCAATAGTGCAAGTTGTTGTGACTTGTTGGAGACCAGTGTGAAGCCTGCTATTCGATCCAAGTGGTGCGGACTGCTGTCTCAATGAGTCCTTTTGCTGCAAGACAATGCCCGCCCAAACACTGTTAAGAACACCAAGGCTTGTCTGGAGAAACTGAAGTTTGAGGTATTGCCACATCCTCCTTATTCGCCAGATTTGGCACCATGTGATTTCCAACTTTGGGACCTCCAAAAAACATTTTGGTGGTCATCGATTCAAGATAGATGATGACAAGAAGAAAGCGTTGCACGGGTGGTTTTGAGGACAAGACAAAACCTTTTGTTCTGATGAAATCCAGGTACTTCCAAGCTTGTGAAGCAAGTGCATTGAGAAGGGTGGAGACTACACTGAGAAAGAATTTTAAGGTTTGTTCCATTTTCTAATATATCCCTTTTTCTAACTTTAGCTTGACTCCCCCTCGTAACTTGCATACTTTAAATGTGAAATAGAACAAAATGTTGATGTTTGAATGACTACACACCTGAAGGAAAGTTTAGTTTTATTTCCTATAATTTGATATTCTAATGAAACATTCCAGCCGCTTGTTAATTTCTAAAGCCTTAAGGCAGAAATGTTAATATCATTAGTAATAAATAATGGCTTGAAGAAACATAGCTGGAATATGTATAAACAGATTGTTTAAGTTTTAAGGCGATATAGATGTGTTTCAAGATAATTCCTACTAACTCCAAGTAACTTTTAAAATCATCTAAAGGACATTTTATGGGAAAGGATACAATATATTGCTAGCCTTAAATGAAATGAAATATGAATTTCTTTTGTAAATTATTAAAATTCTAAGACTACACATACTTGAACAATACAAAATGCTCATATCTCAAATCAGTTTCCTCCATTGAAATTAATTGAAATGAGATTAATTCGTGCCAGCCCCCAAAAAACCACCCCAATTTTTTGTTAAATGTTTTCAACATAAGACAAATGTATTTATAATGAACAAATATTGTATACAAACAAAATAAAACCTAATACAATAAACCCTCGTTTATAGCGGTTAATCTGTTCCTTACTCTACCGTGATAAACGAATTTCCGCAAAGTAGGATTCTTTATTTATAAATTTAATATTTTCACAGTTAGAGCATAGAAAACCTGTTTACAGCCTTCTAAATATGTTTTTTAACATTATTAGAGCCCTCTAGACATGAAATAACACCCTTTAGTCAAAAGTTTAAACTGTGCTCCATGACAAGACAGTGATGACAGTTCCATCTCACAATTAAAAGAATGCAAACGTATCTTCCTCTCAAAGGAGTGTGCGTCAGTAGCAGAGAATGTCAAAGAGAGAGAGAGAGAGAGAGAAAAGCAAACAATCAAAAATCAATAGGGCTGTTCGGCCTTTTACGTATGCGAAGCACCGCTGAACGAAGTAGCTGCAAGAAAGGGAGCATTGCGAAGGTAGTCTTTCAGCAATTTTTAGAGGAGTGTCCGTATATAGCGAGGGATCACTGTACATAAAGAGAATCTCAAGAAATAAACAGATGCTGGTGAAGCCGATTAGCATATTGTAATTTTTTTCTTTCACTTTTGCTTAATTTAATTTTCTTCTTCACTAGTTTTTTCTTCTTTTTTGCCACACTTTCCTCACTAACCAGGTTTCCATCCAAGGAGTTTTTGCGAAAAATATATATTTTTTTACCGATATAGCTGAGGGAAATGCTAATTATCGATAAAATGTTGTACATGTCGACATAATATTTTTCCATTTAACTTTAGCGCATACATTCCATATCGATACTTCAGATGTTGCAAAAACTACATTGGAAACACTTTTTGTCGGAAAAAAGGGCTTTAACGCAAATAAATGTGTCACATGATACATTTTCATCACGTGCATATATGAGAAATTCTCTCATTAATATTAACTTTAGTTTTTTTTTTGATTAAACGTTATTTTGTATTAATTCAAATTTCAGTTTTAATTAAAAACCTTAAGGGAAGCAGATTACAGTACTAATTCAGTTGTTATCGCACTGAGAAGGGATGTTGAAAGGTAGGCTCACCTGTACAGATCCGATGCTGCAAACACAGCTGCATCATGGGCACTTCCAGGAGTGCCAACGCAAATGTCTCGTATCATGCACCTGTCATCAACAAGGGCCTGGAGAACAATAGATGGCCACCCTTTGCGATTAATGTAATCGCGGTAGCCTTCCATCGGGGGAAGAATAGGCACATGCGTGCTTATCCAGCGCACCGTAAATCTATGGCACAAGATGCACCAAAGAATTGCGGTAAGCAATTTCATTGGCCTCCACTACAGTTTGATATAACTTTTTTTATTTTTTTTTTTTTTGATACAAGTCTGATATACTGCCGCATTAATTTTTCTTTAATAGCGGTGCACACAGCATACAGTATACACATCGATGGACGGTAGTTTTACTAACCCCGAAAGTTTCTCCAATTACTCTATACTCGGCGCAGGTTGCCAGCTTGTAAAGGGCGATGGCAATCCGCTTTTGGGTTGGAACTGGTGGTCGGTGGCAACCTGTGATGGGCGCAACATCAGGACTGATGAATCCACACAACATCTCAAACGTTGGCTGTGTCATTCTAAAATGTTGCAGCCAGAGATTTTCTGTGAAGTGTCTCTCCACCACCTCCTCTCAGAAGGTCTTATTCCGTCGCCTCCCATACCCGTGGGTTTCACGCACTGGGGTACTTTCTTCGAGCTCTAGGGCTATCAGACAAACAACTGCTTCATTCTGCTTTCGTCTTCGGATATTATGTACAATTCCAATTATTTGTGAAACTGAAATAACAGTAAGCTGGCAAATTTCAAAAAACTGTCTAAATAATCTCTCCATTTCTTTGTTTAGTGGAGGGGGTGTAACGTGGAAAACAAACGGTAGATAATTTGCGACATACACAAAATTATGTATGGAAAAGGCTCAAGGGCAGATTTTTTTTCGCGATACAAAACTTATGTGACAGTTCGTTTTGGGGGTGAGTGACGTCATCACGCACACCATTTTATCGATAAAAGGCCAGTTGCATGGAAACAGGCTGGAGACAGCAAATTTCGCACATTTTTTTTACGTATATTATATTTGTTGATAACAAAACGTCGCAAAAAACTGGTTGGAAACTTGGCTACTTTCATTCTCAAGGCGTTTCAATAGAAACATAACCAAGGAGCTTTGTTTAGTCCTCCCCTTTAGAATGTTTCTGAAACGAGTTAGTCTAGTGTCATTAAATAGAACCACTGCACTATCAGTTGCAATTTTTTTTCAGGGTTTCTTTTCAATAAAGTCAAGCATTAGGCAAGTGTCATTAAATAGCGCAGCTGCACTATCAGTTGCAATTTTGTCAGGGTTTCTTTTCAATGAAGTCAAGCGTTAGGCAAGTGTCATTAAATATTGCCGCTGCACTATCAGTTGTAACTTTTTCAGGGTGTTTCTTTTCTTTAAAGTTCGAAACTTTTTCCCACATTGCAAACACTTCCTTTATCTCACTTTATGAGGCAACCTCCTCCGCGATACCGATCTCCTGCAGAACCTCCGTATGTTGCCGCGTCTGTAGTTCCGTCAACTCCTCTGTCGTCAGTTCCTCGGAATGTGCGGCGACAAGCTCTTTGATGGCTTGTATTTCAAACTTTGGCTCGTAACTCAAGGCAAAAAATCGACCTAGTGATGGCTCGTATCTCAAGAAACTCGTACGTTGGGGCACTTGTATCTCAAGGTACCACTGTATTCTAATTAGAGCAATTGGGAAAAGGAAAGCAGAGCTTACCAGTTTTAGTTTATTTTCATCTCATCTCTACAAATAATTAGGAATTTACCAGTCCAGACTGTGTTTCTTCTTTTTTGCTTTTTCCTTGCTATGCTGATTGTCTCTGGAGGACACCGATGTTACATTACCATACATTATGAAAAGGGGGGGGCGAGAATGCCTGCCAAGGCTCCAGTTCAAGACTGGAATAAAATTTCAACAATAACCTCCACAGAATACGATTCTTTAACTAACAACCTCCACACCACTCCTTTCTCTTTTTTATTTTTGTTTGCCACTCCTGGACAGATTTGTGATTTCTGTAAGACATTTATGACATTTGACTCTGTAATATTAATTGGATTGGTTTCAGAGTTTACACTCACTAAATACTCTCTCACTCCACATTCCCTCTAAGGGGATTAAGTTATTTTCATAACAGCAAAGGTTACGTGCCAATAGTTAGACAATTGAATATAAAGATTTACTTTATTTTATGATGATTTATTTGCTATGATGAATATGTTTTTAATTGAGTGGAGTCCACAACAATGGTCAAACTAGATACAATTATAGCAGAAATTCTTTATTGAGGGACCTATTTTTGAATATAATGAATGAAAACTTGTGCATTGTGCTTACCAACTGCAGAATTTATTTTTGGCCATTAAAAAGAAATTGACCAAGACACAAGCAGAGACTGGATAAAATCTGTTTTACCGCTAGCGTAACTTTTGATAAGGAGTACTCCCCACGAAACAGGCATAACACCTCAGGAGATGTTATTTTGGCATCCATAAGTAACTTTCAAAAATTACAGATGAAGTATTGCAATAATGAATAACATGGAACAAAACGTTTAAGTCTTTGCAGATAAAAAGATGTTTTTCCAAAAACATCGTAGATGACAGCTCTTGAATTTGAATCCAGAGACTTAGCTGCAGCAAAGTTCTGCAAACAAATGAATCATCCAACTCCAACGAGAAACAAGCCATACCAGATAGGGGATCAGGCCATGGACCAGACCACTGACCAACTGACTTCTGGACAACATACTCCAATTTCAGTCCAAGGGATCACAGAATCCTGCTGCTAACAACTCAACTGTGCTGGCGACCATTGACGCTGAAAGATTATCATGAGTCCAGAATCGTTGAGCGCATGTGGTAAAGTCGGGTCCGTGGCTGAGAAAGGTGGTCGTGTTGATAAATAAATAACTACAATTGGGGGCGTGGTAGTGTGACAAGGGCGGTTCCCATGTGCAATGCGGGAGTGGACAGCCCTTTTAACTGATTTTTTCATTGATTCCTTCATGAATTTCTGAATTTCCATGGCACTCCCATAGATTCCACTGCACTGATCATACACAGTGGCAGTATAGGCAGGGAACATGAAGACACTACCTGCTAGGAAAGAGGGAGCATGACAACATCTGTGAGGCAACTGAAGGATTTGTCCTTTTGGCTATCATGAAACACAGAGTGCCACTGATCCCCCTATCACTGGAGGGCATAATTTTACTGTTTATTTTTTTTGTTTGCTTACAGAATGCCCGATAACAGCAGATTAGCCAGCGCTAGCAGAGGTACAAGGAGGACAGGCGATCACATCAATAATCTCTGAGGGTGTTGAAAGACGAGCAAGACAAGTGAACAGCAGATATTCCTGTCAGTTATAAACTGTGTGATTAAAAACAGAATACATTCAATACGAAATTACATGGTATTATGCATGTGTTATTAAACATAACACATGACTGTAGAAACATAAGCACTAGAAATTTGACAAAAAAGTGGGCACCATAAAGCCCATTTCTAATAGCTATGCTGACTGACTGTATATTCCTTTCTACACTGAATATGAAAACAAAGAGGGAACATACCACATAGGATGCTTTGAAAGTCTTAAAGAATTCTTCTAAAAATGTATTAAACCCTTCAATGCTGGTAGAAATCTGTTTTTTTCCCTCTTATCTGATAAGATATGACTATAGCATTTTTTCCTTTATATACTGTATATTATTCACACTCAAAATACTGGCTAGATAACTATTATACATTTAATGTTCCTCCACTTTTGTTCAATTTTGTCCTTTAGCTCAAAATTTCAAATGGCGTGAGTGAAAAGAGCAGTAACACCTTGCTTTTTTGGATTCAATTATGGGGTAAAACTTACTTTACAAATTTGATATTTTTGTTCACAATTACAATATTTTTAAAAGGGTCCTAGCTTCTACAAAAGACAGTATTTAGAATCAGCTTCCAAAAACAGCACTTTTACTTCAGGGGATACTTAATCACTCTTCAGGAGATTATGATTGTTTCTTTGTTTATTACATTGAAATCATTAACGGCATGATTTATTAGAAATACATATACATATATTAATTAGCCGTCCAGTAGATTTTCACACACAATTAATACACTGTGTTACCATTAATTCCAAATGTGTGTCTAGCTGACCCTTTCAAATGAAATGATGCAAAATTCAGCACAAACTGAAAGAAAGAAGAAAAATATCAAGATAAATAATCATTATTCCTTTAATATTTCACAGAAAGAAAAGCTAATCTGTGTTGATGCATATGTATAAGTCTGTCAGCATTAAAAATACATGCGTGCACTAAGTGATTCAAATTAATTTATAACTTGGTGATCATGAGCAAGACAAGTCATCTGACTGTTTAATTATCATATGCACTACAACAAACAGAAAAATAAAAACATTTTATGAAAACTAATTAAGAAAAAATGCAAAATGAAGGATGGTGACCAGTGATTGGCACTTGTATTACTGTAAGAAAGTGGTTCTTTCAGAAATATTTATTACAATAAAAAAATATTTTTTGCAAAACCCAAAACGGTCCATATAATTACATACATACAATTATATGCATGCTCTAAAAAATGATCTATGAAATATTTTGATTACTGGTGATTATCACCTTGTTCCGTGATTTCTGCAGTCTAAGAATTGGAGGAGCTTCATATACTGAAGACAAGCTAAGAGCAAGGACTGCAGAAAAAGTACCATGAAACTAGTTCAGTTCATCACTGTCTCTGGCATTATGTGAACTGCTTATCTGAACTTCTCTTTCCTCTGAGGTCACCATGGATGGATCAATGGCTGCATATCTTGTGCCATGAAACTGACGCAAATGAATCTAAGACAACAAAGAAAAAGTAAAGCCAGTGTAACAGGAAAAAAGGCACAATGTTTGAATGGGTAAAAAATTAAAAACAAAATACATTATTTCCCCCATCATATAATTTATAAAAAAAATAATGCTCTCAATAAAAAAAATTAAACTAACCAAATGAGTTAAAACTATCAAATTTAAAAGAATTATCAGTGCTTGATCAAAAAGAGGGGTGAAAAGTATATTTAACAAAAACAATCAGTGATGAACTTTTTATGTAGTTCAAGGCACAACATACTAAAAATAAAGGCTTACATATAAATATTTTAGGTTTACAAATAAGCTGCATTCTTACTTGAATATACAGATTTACTTCGGCACTTCTGCAAAGATATGGAAAATTTCCTCCTGTTTTCAAGTGGGCTCGCCTGGCATTTGGATACAGCTTATACATTTCTTCTTTAGCTTCCGAGGAAAGTGCACTCTGATCAAATACCTAAAGTGTAAACATTTGACTTAATATATTACATAAACCATTGTACTTTTTATTAGGAATCTACACAATGGATGGATGGAGAACATCCATTATTCTTCTTAAGAAGATAAAAATCACAAACTCACTTAACCTGCATTCAAAGTTGTGAAAAGGCTGACTCCATACAAGTACAATTTTGCACAATACTGGACATGTCGGCCAGTCCGCCACAAGGCTTACTCTTGAAAAACATCTACACTGATACAAATTCAATTTAAAACTGCCATTCAAACCATTGTGCATATCTTTTAGATGTTTCAAGGAAACCGGAGTACCTAGGCAAAAATCCAAACAGAAAAATGTACAAACTGTGTCCAGGATTCAAACAAAAAATGCTGAATCTGAGAGGACCAAGCACAAATCACTGCACCACCACAGGAAAAAAAATCATGGTGTTCCAACATTTGATTACTTTCTAGAACAGTTAATTCTAAATTTTATCACTGTATCACAAATGACACAGTTTAGTTAAGCAATAAATCATCATGCATGTGGTTCACAGCAGCATACTCATTTTTAACTGCTACACTTATCTTTATAAATGTTTTACACAGAATCTTGAAATTAGCTAAAGCTTTGCCTGAACATGAAACCCTTTGAACCATCTATAGAAATACTGCAAATATCTATGCTGTGAGCTTTTTCATTTTTAAAAATGACTATAAAGTATGATTTTTGCTAAAAACCTTTGTTTTTGGTTGCCAGTAAGGGGCCATTAAATATTTTCAATAGCCTCTTTCACTTTATACATTTTTTTCTTTTTTCTGTGCTTTTTAGCTGCACATGAATAATTAAAACTGTTGTTCAGCTTTTCACCTTGTTTATCATGCAGAGCAGATGGGGGAGTACAGCATGTAGTGGATGAACTTACAGTAATAAATAAAAAACAGTGTGACGTCGGAACATTTCCCTACATTGAAGGAATTAAACCTAAAACAAAGTTGTTTGATAAATCAGTTGCACTATGCTCAGTCATTCATGTTATTAGCAGATGGAGAGCAAAAAGCATTCATTCAAAAGGAGGGGAACATTTAAGTACAGTGCATGCTCCCAACCTAAGTGGCTGCACTAGGCTTGGCAGAAAGAAAGAAAAGCAGGGTGATCTACCCAAGTATAGGAAGCCAGCTGAGGGTAAATAACTGCTGTGGTTCCTTTAAATTTATGTTTAATTTCTTAATTTAAAAAGTGTGGAGCCTCTTAAGTGACATGGGAGGATGAAAAAGTGAGATGGAAAAAAAAAATTCAATAGAAAAATAATAACAAATACTATATGTGTTTTCTCATAAAAGTACTTCCAGTCTAACTTTGGGTGCTTGGCATTTGAATATATTATGAGAAGATATACCAGAAACCTATATGACAAGTAAAATTAAACACTGCATGTGAAAACAGCAACACAGAACCTTATCTGTAAGGTAAAATGAAGTTAATATCATGGCTTGGGAATACATAGACACCTCTCTCAGTTATACTGACAATGTATTTTAAATGATGAACCCAAAAATAAAGTGCACACACAACCATGCATTTCTTCAAGAAGAAGAAGAAAAAAAAAAAAAAAAAGGTATAAACATTTGTAAAATTTGCAAATGAATTTGTTCTGAAGAAGGGTCACAATTTGTGTATATGTAATGTATACGCATACACTACCAGTCAAAAGTTTTATAACACCTCTATTTTACCAATTTTTATTGAAATCTAAGCAGTTCAATTCTAGTGACTAACCTGAAGTGGTACAAAGGTAAACGATAAAACTTTCTGCAGCAAAGGAAGTTAATTAAGCATTGAAAGTTGATGCATACAGTTCCTATAAGGTTTCTAACCTTCTGTTGATTACTTACAAACCTTCTGTCTGTTTAAAAGTTGTGTTGGAACAAACTATGCTGCTACACCTTCTGAAGTGTTATTTGGACAATACTACACTGTACATTGCTATCAAAATGGTAGAAAAAAGAACAAACTACCCAATCAAGGCAGACCATTATAACCCCTTAAAGGTGTCAGAAAGTATAGGTTCTTAAACCATCAAAAGGAACCTAAATACCATAAGAAATTCTGAGTAAAACAGGTTTGGCAAACCCAAAGCCACAACAGAATTAGAAGACAGGTTTCGAGAATTTACAGCTTGTGTGACAGGCACCTCACAGGACAACAGCATTAAGCATAGCTTGACACATATGTTGTATCCATATCTCCAACTGTATATTTGTTCTGTGCTTTAATTTCAGAGTATATTGGATCCTGACAGAGATACGCCTTTTTAATATTTTGCAGTTTTACCAATGGCTTTCTTATTGCAACTTAACCTGTCAAATCTGCAGCTCAAACTCTTCTCTTCACAGTTGAAAATGATGCTAGCTTACTTTGACCAATGCTCTGTGAGGTGCATATCATGTAAGCTGTTGACTCTGATTGTGTTATGGCTTTAGGTCTGGCAAACCTTCCGCTCTATCTGGACCCTACCTCTATCTTTCTGCTCTCACTTGGCCATTGTTATAATGAATAGTGTTTCTCATATAAACTTTGTTAGTTCAGTGCTTCCCCTCTTTTTAATTATTAGAAAGAGGTCAGAGCCATTGTCATTCAATTTGTTTGGAATGACAGGAGACCTTGTGTTAAGTATTCATGTTTCTCCTATACCATACATACAAGGGACACCCTTTATCTCTTTCAGGCCTAAGTCACTTTTTCTAAACCTAGTTCTTAGATCTGTTATGATTTAGAGTTCTGGTACCAAGTAGGAAAGTCTTTAGGTTCCATTCCCTTTCTGCAATTAAATATTTCTTTTCGTCTTAAAGAAGCTTTGTGTAACGGTGCACATCTCATTTCTTTTCCACATTGGACCCTTTTGGGTATTAACACATTTGGGTCACGTTTTTGATGGCTCTGGACACCAAAAATTGCAGGCACCATGGACCAGTTCTTTATTAATTCTTCTTTTTCTTTTACCTTCAGCTGAGGTCAATTTAGGCCTTGTGATGTGTGCAATACTTACTAAAAGCTGTCACTGTTTAACTCAATGTGGCAACTGCTCTCCTATTCTCTGTTGCTTTGTTTTGGAACACCATCTCATAAAAAAAAAAATACTCTGTTCTCCAGAAACTTCACTTATCAACAGAGTCAGTTTAATTTTGTACATGTCTTGCATCTTACCCTATTAGTTTAGCATCTCAAATTCTTTACCTTTTATCCTCTTTGTCCAAATTCCTCTCTCACCTAATATATTCATTCTCTTGGGCCTTTCCACGCTCTATCTTACAGTCCAATCCAGCAGAGGCTGTTCTCACTTGGTACCATTGCTGCCAACTAGCATTGGCCTCTTTTTGGAATACCCATTTTCCTCTTCTGTTGAATCTTGGAAATCTTTCTATGCTCTAATTCTACTTAACCATCAAAAATTAACAAAGAGTCTGACACCAACATCAGGAAACAGCTTTCAATCAGGGTTTATGAGTGATTGGGTATGTGGTGGCTACTGATGCTCCTTGTTCCCTTTTTTTTTGGGCCTGACTGTGGACTGCTACCCTTTTCGACATTTAATCATTTTCTACATTATTGTATATTATTGTTTGTTATGGTGTATAACATCTAAAAATTATTCTCTATATTTTTATTATTATATTTTGCTCAGTCCCAACAAGATGATTCAGATATAGGAGGAATTATAATAAAAAAGGCATATCCTCTTCCCTTATACCTCACTTTTATAACAGTTGTTCACAGCATAGTGCTAAAATGATTTTACAGCCTGGGAAAGGAAGACTGAGTCATGCCTCAGGATACTGATTAATTTATGGACGGATCTGGGACAACAATTTGGTTTACAGTCTGGGAAAAGATAGATTAAAGAGTTTAAGCAAAATTCATCCATCATATTGATAGCCAGCCAATCAGGTACATGCAGCAATCATGTGTTGTGAAACCATGGCATGAAAGTTTATAATAAATATGCCTCATTTTGAAAGCAATGTCAGAAGAAGAAGAGAAATAGCGAAGACGGAAAAGCGATGTCAGAAAAGAAAACAAATACACGTATGACCAGTTTTCATCCGATCGTCAGTTAACAGCATTTTCATGAACATTGATTGCTAAATCAAACACTGCCCTGGGGCATTCATCCTTGTCATTAACTTTTTTGTAAGCTTTTTCCAAAGACTATATACAAACCGGATTCCAAAAAAGTTGGGACACTAAACAAATTGTGAATAAAAACTGAATGCAATGATGTGGAGATGGCAAATGTCAATATTTTATTTGTAATAGAACGTAGATGACAGATCAAACGTTTAATCCGAGTAAATGTATCATTTTAAAGGAAAAATATGTTGATTCAAAATTTCACGGTGTCAACAAATCCCAAAAAAGTTGGGACAAGTAGCAATAAGAGGCTGGAAAAAGTAAATTTGAGCATAACAAAGAGCTGGAAGACCAATTAACACTAATTAGGTCAATTGGCAACATGATTGGGTATAAAAAGAGCTTCTCAGAGTGGCAGTGTCTCTCAGAAGCCAAGATGGGTAGAGGATCACCAATTCCCACAATGTTGCGCGGAAAGATAGTGGAGCAATATCAGAAAGGTGTTACCCAGCGAAAAATTGCAAAGACTTTGTATCTATCATCATCAACTGTGCATAACATCATCCGAAGATTCAGAGAATCTGGAACAATCTCTGTGCGTAAGGGTCAAGGCCGTAAAACCATACTGGATGCCCGTGATCTCCGGGCCCTTAAACGACACTGTACCACAACCAGGAATGCTACTGTAAAGGAAATCACACAATGGGCTCAGGAATACTTCCAGCAACCATTGTCAGTGAACATAATCCACCGTGCCATCCGCTGTTGCCAGCTGAAACTCTACAGTGCAAAGAAGAAGCCATTTCTAAGCAAGATCCACAAGCTCAGTTCAGAAGCCTGCATCTCTGATGGTATGGGGTTGCATGAGTGCGTGTGGCATGGGCAGCTTGTATGTCTGGAAAGGCACCATCAATGCAGAAAAATATATTCAGGTTCTAGAACAACATATGCTCCCATCCAGACGTCATCTCTTTCAGGGAAGACCCTGCATTTTTCAACAAGATAATGCCAGACCACATTTTGCATCAATCACAACATCATGGCTGCGTAGGAGAAGGATCCAGGTACTGAAATAGCCAGTCTGCAGTCCAGATCTTTCACCTATAGAGAACATTTAGCGCATCATAAAGAGGAAGGTGCGACAAAGAAGGCCCAAGACGATTGAACAGTTAGAGGCCTGTATTAGACAAGAATGGGAGAGCATTCCTATTTCTAAACTTGAGAAACTGGTCTCCTCGGTCCCCAGATGTCTGTTGAGTGTTGTAAGAAGAAGGGGAGATGCCACACAGTGGTGAAAATGGCCTTGTCCCAACTTTTTTGGGATTTGTTGACACCATGAAATTCTGAATCAACATATTTTTCCCTTAAAATTATACATGTTCTCAGTTTAAACTTTTGTTCCGTGATTTATGTTCTATTCTGAATAAAATATTAGAAGTTGGCACCTCCACATCATTGCATTCAGTTTTTATTCACGATTTGTATAGTGTCCCAACTTTTTTGGAATCCGGTTTGTATATCCAGACTTTCCTATCAGTACCTATTTTCTATTACTCTTTGTTCCAGTGGTATTATTATTCTTGTAATAAATACATGCTGCTTTTAACTTTCTATGCTGTGTCTTAATGTCTATAGAGTCTATAGTATATAATAGTGCAGCTGGAGATTTGCCATTACCTCTGTGCTGCGAGGTTTACTAAGGCTGCGAGTGAAAGCTCCACTCAATAGTAGGAAACAGTTTGCAAAGAAGGTATTCTTGGCTGATAAATGGCCTATAGTCAAGAGTGCCGAGT
Organism: Polypterus senegalus; assembly: GCF_016835505.1. Taxonomy (NCBI): domain Eukaryota; kingdom Metazoa; phylum Chordata; class Cladistia; order Polypteriformes; family Polypteridae; genus Polypterus; species Polypterus senegalus. The sequence continues at coordinate 122,319,342 of NC_053165.1, read as the reverse complement.
CTTTGTAAGTTTAAATGTATTCTTGTAGACCAAAAGTAATATTTGGGTCTGAGATATCATTAAAACATTGTATGTTGTTTGTGCCGGTAATAAGTAAGTCTCTTGAAGTGCTGAGTGACAGGCTGTGTTATTCCTAAAGCACTTGTGTGGTTTAAAGTGCTAAATACTAATCAGCATGTGTGCGTCATTCATGGGGCACTGTTGTGGTTATGGTCTGTGTGTATATGTATACATAGCTATGTATGTATGTGTTCATCTTAAAGTGCAACAGTAGACCAACCTGATAACGAACTCGATGAGTACACTTACCCTTGAGGGAAAACAGGTAAAGGGTAAGTAGAGGGAAATACTATGATAATACATTGTTCCTCAAAGATTTGGGGTGGTGGGGTTGTCTTTATCTTGTACTGTCACATATTCTATTACTTGATATATTTAATTTATACTCTTCAATAAAATGTTGGTCACAAAAAAACAGTTTGCAACATAAATATTAAAGCGTACAATATATTCCTGTCACAGTTGAATGTGCTGGTTGAGTAACATGAAAGCTGAGCAAAAAAAGGCAAATGGGATACGTTAAAATGTGACTGGGAAATCCAAAAAGTAAACTATTGTAAGTACTTTAGAAGAATTGATTAAAAAGAATTAAAAAAAACAGACTGATCATTTACATACAAAACTAAATAAAAAACAAACCCTGTTGGCTACTTCTGTATTGATACAATACGTACACTAATAGGGAAATAACACATATTAAATGGCACCATTAAATAAAGAACAAAAGTCTGATTAACATTTTGGTTTAATGAAAGTCAACAATCACAGGAAGGTGATTGTGAGTCACGGATCTATACACTATAATATTGAAAACAATTATCTTACATCCATTATGGTAACAGCAACATCCTTAATCTTGTGAGGTTCCACATAGGAATTCTGGCAATTCAGAGTTAGTCGAGAAGCAAGTTCACTTTGACACAAGCTCTCCAGCTGTTTAAGGAAAATAAAATTCATTTAAAAAATATATGACAAAATAAAGAAAGACTATTGTTATAGACTGCAGATTTAAATGTATTCTTTTTGTACAACAAAGACTAGTATTGCAATATTTTAGATGATATGAGTTTAAACATATGTTTCATTATTCCAATACTTGTGTTTGAAGAATACTTATGTTTTATCATAGTAAAACCACGGCCAACAGTAGAGCATAATGACTATAATGCTACTGGCTCAAATCAACCACTGACCCATAGTCTGTCCATGAATAATTTATTTTATCTGTTAGTGGTCGAGCTGTACAGGGCAAAAGAGTTCTATTTGTAAAGCAGCCATTGTATAACTATTATTAAAAGGCACCCAGTAAAATGCAAACGCTTGCCACCTACAGAAATTTTCAATTGGCTCCTCCATCAAAGGCTGCAATAATAATGGAGAGGAGTCGGAGAATAGGAGGCTATTGGAGGACTTTTTCTTGATGTGCAGGGAGAACCACCTGCAACTCAACATCAGCATGACAAAACAGCTGGTGGCAGACATCCAAAGAGCCTCTTTAGCTAGTCACCATTCAGAGGGATGCAGAATTATAAGTACCTGGAGGTACATATAAATAGCAAACTGGACTAGTCTGACAATACAGTGGCACTGTACAAGAAAGGACCAGAGCAGACTGTACTTACTAAGGGGACTCAAGTCTTTTGATTTGTGCAGCAATCTCCTAGAAATGTTGTATTAGTCTGTAGCAGCTAACAAATGAATCTACGCTGTGGTCTCCTGGGGAAGCAACTTGACTTCAAAAGATGCAAAATATCTGAACAAATTTATCAGGAAAGCCTGCTCCATCTCCGGGCTAACCGTTGGCACACTGGAAGCTGTTGTGGAAAAGAGGATGATGGCAAAATTGGATACCATCATGAAAAATCCCCTCCACCCCCATCAGAAGGCACTCTCTAGGAACACTTTTAACCACAGACACATTCCTTCACATGTAAGCACCTCAAGGATCTTTTCTGCCCACTGCTACCAGGCTACTCAATGTTTCTTTATGACACCCCAAACTAAATGATTAAACTATTTAAGTTCATTTTGCGATTTCTGCACTAGAGAGACAGACACACACAATTATTTGTTCTGTGAGTCTGTATTTTTGCTTTTCACATTTCTGCTGCTGTAGTCTTGTAAATTTCCCCTAGGGACTAATACAGTTTACCTAATATAATCTAAAAATAGTTTAGAACAATTTAAATGAAATATCTTCTGATTTTGTCATGGTTAATTTCAGGAATGGTGACTGCCTCATGTTTGTAATTTTCAGCTACTAAAACTATGTACTTTTATAATGAAAATATTATACTGAAACACTTGAAAAAATTCACAGAAACACTACCTTATCAATCTATTATTATGTTATGCAAAAAGATGTGAGAAACAAGTAACTGACACATTTCAAGCCATTTGTACATGTATGCTTTCTGTTCCTTTAAAACTTCATTTGTCAATCAGCCATAAAATTTAAGTAAACAATATAATGAAGGAAAACCCAGAGCACCAAAGGCAAACCTAGGCAGACAAACTCCACACAGTCAATGACTAGTTAAGGGATATTAAACCAGGAAATCAAATACAAGGCAGAAGAGCTAACCATTGTGCCATCTTTCCTCTGATGAAAAATATATACAAGTTTGATAATACAAAAATTTTCATACTGCAAAAATCTTTTTGATAAACTATTAATATTGTTAATGTTTTAATGCAAAATTGAGAAAGCCACTGCTCTCCAAAAAAAAAAATTGCTTCTCGTCTGCAGTTTGCTAAAGATCATGTGGACAAACGAGAAGGCTATTAGAAGTATTTTTTGCTGACGGATGAGACCAAAAAAGAACTTTTTGGTTTAAATGAAAAGCGTTATGTTTGGAGAAAGGAATACACTGCACTCCAGCATAAGAACCTTATCCCATCTGTGAAACATGGTGGTGGTAGAATCATGGTTTGGGCCCGTTTTGCTGAATGTGGGCCAGGACGGCTTGCCTTCATTGATGGCAAAAAATTCTCTGTATATCAGATAATTCTAAAGGAAAATGTCAGGACATCTGTACATGAACTGAATCTCAAGAGAAGGTGGGTCATGCAACAAGACAACGACCCTAAGCACACAAGTCATTCTATCAAAGAATGGTTAAAGAAGAATGAAGTTAATGTTTTGGAAAGACCAAGACAAAGTCCTAACCTTAATCCAATCGAAATGTTGTGGAAGGACCTGAAGCGAGCAGTTAATGTGAGGAAACCCACCAACATCCCAGAGTTGAAGCTGTTCTGTACGGAGGAATGGGCTAAAATTCCTCCAAGCCGGCGTGCAGAAATGGCCAAAAGTTACCGGAAATGTTTAGTTGCGGTTATTTCTGAAAAGGGGGGTCACACCAGATATTGAAAGCAAAGGTTCACATATTTTTGCCACTCACAAATATGTAATATTCGATCATTTTCCTTAATAAATAAATGACCAAGTATAATATTTTTCTCTCATTTGTTTAACTGGTTTCTCTTTATTTACTTTTAGTGAAAATCTGTTGTTGTTTTAGGTCATATTTATGCAGAAATATAAATTACAAAGGGTTTACAAACTTTCAAGCACAACTGTATAAAAAAAAAGGTACTGTAAAACCAATAGATTTCTGAAATTGAAAATAGAGAAAAGTCAAGCAAAATGACACCTTTTATTGGCAAACTAAAATAAACTTCAACTGCAAAAAAATATTAAAACTGCAGAGAAATCACTGATGAGTCCACCAATGCAATCAAGGTAAAGCATACATTCTCCTATCATAGGGAAGGTACCCATATACAGAAAGAAGGAAGGGCAGATTTTCTCATTAAAGCCTTTATTAAATATTAAAAATAGAAATTTGCATTGGGGGAGCAACATGAATTTTCAAAAAGTGAGGATATTTATTATTTATTCACCAAAAAACAATTTCTTTAGTCTTCAACACCTTTTTGGCAGGTGGGCAGGGACATTAAAAGAATAGGATTGGTATGTAACGAATAACAAATTCATCCTGTATGTGTATATCAAGCAAATACTACAGTACATATTAGTCACAGCAATTAATATACAGGTAAAATTCCGTTACAACGAACTCCAAGGAACCTAAAAAATATTTAGTTGTACAGTAGAGTCTCGCTTATCCTACCTTCGCTTATCCAACATTCCGTATTATCCAACGCCCCACCGCAAAAAAAAAACCAAAAAAAAAAAACGCATCAATCGGCAACAAGAACTGCAAGTTGCAAGCGTGAGCATAGACTATTTTTTGTTGCTCCCGATCCTCGGTTTGTGAGCATAATTCATTCTTTAAATGTGCTCACAGTCCAAAGCACTCGTACAGTATATCAATGCGAATTTCCCCATAAGAAATAATGGAAACTCAGATGATTCGTTCCACAACTCAAAACTATTCATATAAAATGATTAATACAAAATATAAAGTAAAAATACATAAAGCAAATTAACTTGCACTTTACCTTTAAAAAGAATCATGACTGGTGTGAGTGAGCTTCTAAACTCTTGTGGGATTCCACCCAACGGTACGACACGCGGAAGAGCGTCCCAAAGGAATCGCGTCTCCTAGGGCTGTAGCAGTTAGCCATAAAAGCTAATCCGAAAAGATCGTGGACATGCTCTAAAGCACCTGCCATCGATGGGTGATACAAGGAACAAGGAGCATTATAAATGTGCAGGGCACAGTATACAGATAAAACAGAGATGTTAATTGTTGGAGGGAATGACGCTGATCACAGCAATATTTTGTCGTCATTTAACTCAGTTGGAATCCCAATTAATTTTACTGAATCAGCCCGCAATCTAGGAGTTATCTTTGACTCTAGCATGTCATTTAAAGCACATATTACAAAGTCGTCCAAAACATGTTTTTTCCATCTTAAAAATGTTAGGAAATTAAGGCACTTTCTAAATAAACAGGATTGTGAGAAATTAATTCCTGCATTTATCTCTAGTAGGATTGACTACTGCAATGCGGTGTTCACTGGCTGTTCAAACTGTTCTCTATACAGCCTCCAGTTAATCCAAAATGCCGCTGCAAGAATTATTACAAGAACAAGAAAATATGAACACATAACCCCAGTTCTTAAATCTTTACACTGGCTCCCAGTTAAGTTTAGGGCAGATTTCAAAATCCTCCTTTTAACATATAAAGCATTAAACGGCCAAGGTCCGGCTTACTTGTCTGAACTTATCATGACTTACAAACCTGAGCGCACATTAAGATCTCAAGATGCCGGTCTGCTTAGGATTCCAAGGATTAATAAAATAACAATGGGAGGTCGAGCTTTTAGTTACAGGGCCCCTAAACTGTGGAATGGTCTTCCTGCTTCCATAAAAGATGCCCCTTCAGTCTCAGCCTTTAAATCCCGGCTGAAGACTCACTACTTCAGTTTAGCATATCCTGACTAGAGCTGCTGATTAACTGTACATACTGCATCTCTGTTGTTAGTCATTAGCACTATAACATAAGTAACATGATAATTATATTTGAATACTAACCCTCACCTATTCTGTTTCTTTCTCGGTACCCAAATGTGGCAATTGGTGCCACGGCCCACCTGCCAAGTTGTTTGCCTGCCTATGGTAAAGTCATCCCTGATGGAGGATCACAGGAATCATGGGAAAGAGGGGTCCTTTCATCGGAGCAACGTTTCAGCCGTGGCATGGCCAAATGGGGAGGCAGCTAGATGGATGAGGTCTCCAGGACTCTAAAAATATCCAAACCTAATTATGTCATATCATCTACTGTTAAACCGTACTTCTAAAATTTTATTATTATGCTGTCTTAAGGAATTGTTCTGTTCTGTATATTGTATTGTATTGACTTTTGACACCGACTGCACGCCCAACCTACCTGGAAAGGGGTCTCTCTTTGAACTGCCTTTCCCGAGGTTTCTTCCATTTTTCCCTACAAGGTTTTTATTGGGAGTTTTTCCTTGTCTTCTCAGAGAGTCAAGGCTGGGGGGCTGTCAAAAGGCAGGGCCTGTTAAAGCCCATTGCGGCACTTCCTGTGTGATTTTGGGCTATACAAAAATAAACTGTATTGTATTGTATTGTATTGTATTACTTTCCCCCCGACCCTGCCTGAGTGCCGTGTCTGTGTATAGAAGAATGGCAGATCCAGCTATAAGAAATAACCGCGCTGTTGCTGTTTCAAGCTTAATAAAGCTGGTGTTGCTTAAAGTACTGAGTTTTAGCTTTGAGTTTTCGGGTGCAAGACAGGGGACTCACACGTCACAGCACAAACACACACACGCAGTCACAATGCTGTAGTAAACAGTATATGCTCGTACGGATGATGACTATATGAGTGACGGAGTTAGGGCTCTAGAAACTGCAATTAATTACACTGAGCAACAAGAAGAAGCTACAGGAATAGACATAATGATGCTACAAAGATGGCGAAACTTGACAGCAAAGAAACTGCACTCGTCAGGAAAGCAGACTATGATCAAAAATGTCTTTAAATCATCACAGGACTGAACTTTTTAAGTACAGTACATACTGTATTTAACTTCAGACAATTCTGTAACTAAGTTCATTTTATCAGTTAAATTATTCTGTTGTTTTGTTGTAAAACAGGATTATTAGGTTTGTAATGTGTAAAATTATAACATAGTCTGACGTTTAATAGGCTTTTTCTTAACACCTGCCATTATCCAACATTTTCGCTTATCCGACGTTCTGCTGGCCCATTTATGTCGGATAAGCGAGACTCTACTGTAATGAAAATTTTGTTGTAATGAGATTCTGTATTTGTTACTATTGTGCTTTCTTTAACTTGTATTCAGCCGTTTCCAATCATTTCAATAGCTTCTTTCGCGTTAATTTTAATCTCCTCCTGCCTACAAGTTATGCTGACGAGAATTTTTCTCAGCATTTCCTTGCAATAACACACTTGCAGGGTGCGAATAATGCCCAAATCCAATGGCTGAAGCCATGCAATTGGGTGGGAGGAATTCAACGCGACCATTATCTAAATGTAGAAGCATGTTGTGAGCAGCACAGTTATCAATCAGGAGCCGAATCATTATTTCTTCTTCATATTGTGAGGTTTCTGAACTCTCTTCAGACCCCAAAACGGGAACAACATGCTGAAGTGCGTCCTGAAACTTGATTGCAGCATTTGTGGAAGATTGTTTGTCTTTTGCTGGGGCAGGACAATAGGAGGCTCACAGCGCTGCGCTGAAGTACAACAGAAGCAAAAGATCAGGGTCGCGCTATAAGTCCCTGTCTTGCACCCCAAAGCACTAGGTTTAGTCTCAGTACTTTAGCAAAACCAGCTTTATTTAGCTTGAAACAGGAACGGCAAAGTTATTTATTGTAGCGTGATCTGCCACTCTGCTATACACAGACACAGCAGTCAGGCAAGATCATGGCCAGGTCAGTGATCAAGTAATCCTGTTATCTGCATTTACAACTTACATGCTCCTAACCTTGCATCATCTTCTCGATCGCACTTTAGGATGCTCTTCGGCTTACTTTCTAGTTGGTGGAGGTCCCAAGGGAGTTTACAAACCTCTACATTTTCTTGAATGAGTGCCGCATTAATAGGAATGTTTCTTGGACGAGCTTCACTGAACCACATAAAAACGTCTTTTTTCGATGTCTTCAGATGCAGCAGTTCACATACATTTGCAACCCGAGATTTTTCGACTTATTTTGCTCTGTATTTCAAGAAAGTTGACAGTGTCAATGGCGAAATTCTGAGTTTTTTTTTTCTAATATGAACTGTTATCATTTTTTCGTGTCTGCCATTTCTATAGGAGGGTGAGTTAAATTCCAGTGGATGTTTTTCAAATGCTGACGACCAATAAGCAAAAGGTATCACTGAAAACAGCAGGAAACAAAAAGGCAAAAAAAAAAACCCAGCATGAGGAAAGTTTCAAGGAAGAAAAAATAATTACAGTGTTTCTGTTTGGGGATCATTGTGCACAACTGAGCGGTGACCACAGAACTAACTGCTCTATGGATGATTCATTCAGACATTTCAAGGTCTTCTGTGTACTTCGTTGCAATGAAAGTATCTGCTGAATGTACTTTGTAGTAACGAGATTTCTATAGACTCGTGTCATATGGGGAAGCTGTTGGAATCATAAAAATACTTCGTTGTAATGAAAATTTTGTTGTAAAGATATTCATTGTAATGGAATTTTACCTGTATTTTATAAAACCACCAAAGTGCCCACGATGAGGAATGTTTTTGTAGGGATAGAATTGGATGATGGATGGATGGATGGATAGAATAACCCACATTGCTAAATGTTGTGTGGACAGGATATCTAAAGGGGTTATAGTTATAGAATACAAAAAAAAGGAAATTAAAGAAAAAAAATTAACTCTGCAAGTATGAGCTTGTATTGTCCTATTGTAGATACATTTTAAACTAGAAAGAACTCTAAATATTCTCTTAGAGACCTTTACGTTTAAACATAATTATTATCTTAAATGGATCTGCCTATTAACAACAAAGTTTTAGCTGTTAATTTTTACATTTTCTCGGTGTGTCTCTCTGATTTGACTGGGAATGTCAAATAGACAGATTAAACTTTAAGAAAAAATAGATTAGGCAGGCAGTAGTGAAAATAACAAAATAAAACCATTGGCTGCTTTTAAAGCACATTAAATAAAGTGTCTCAAAAGGTTACCAAAATTCAAACCAGATAAAGCAAGTATTTTTCTTTTTTTTCACTACAGTAATCTGTGCCTTACCCGATCAACCATAAAGTCAATTGCATCTGCCATTTTTGGATCCACAGGACCAGATGAAAAGTTTCCTAGAACTATCTTCTTAAGCATGAAGGCAGGCATTAGCCAAAAACTAAAAATAAGAATAAAAATATGAAATTAATAACACATTAAATAATTTTAATTGCAAGAGATAAATGATACTTTATCACCACTTCTTACAAGGTAAAATTAAGCCAAGCAATCAAACTGATTAATTGATTAAAAATGTAACATTCTCTTAAAAAAATCAGAGTAATATGGGAAGCAGAGCCTATCATGGTAGCACAGGATGCAAGGAAGGAAACAGTACTAGATAGGGCATCAGTGTATTGCAGGACCCACTTGCATTCCACATTCACACATTTAGAATTGCAAATTCACAGAACATGGAGGAAAACACAGGCAGACACAAAAAAGATTACAAACTCAACACAAATAATGACCTGGCATATGATTTAAATGCAACTTGTTAAATCCACAAATTGTCAACACTAGCCACTGCACTACTATGCATTTAAAAAATTAAAAATTACTAATTAGGATTTATAATATACAGAAAAACAGGATTCAGACCAATTTTAATATCCTCCATTTCAAGGAGATAAAACATTTTCTCAGACAGACAGAAAGGCAATGAGCTAAAGAGTACAACTAGACATCTTTTAAAATATTAGAATCTCAAAAATATAAAGTGCTTTGGCGAAAAAATTCATCTCCTCCTGAATTAAAACATATTATTGGGGGGTTAGCACCATTTGATTTATATAAAATGCCTATTATTTTGAAGGTGCAAAATATTTTTTATTGTGACACACCAGTAATTAAGACAAAAAACATAAATCATGAGTGTACATAGGTATTTATCCCCCAAAGCCAATATTTTGAAGAGACACCAATTACAGCTGCAAGCATCTCTGGGAATGTCTATTAGCTCAGAATAGCTAGCTCACTGGGATTTTCACACATTCCTCAAGGCAAAACTACTCCAACACCACCAAGATAAATGGGTTGTGTTGGTGTACAGCAATCTTCAAATCATGCAACAGATTTTCAATTGGATTGAGGTCTGAGCTTTGACTAGGCCATTCCAAGATATTTAAATGTTTTCTTTAAAACCACCCGAGTGAGGCTTTAGCAGTATGTTCAGGGTCATTGCCCTTCTGGACAGTAAACCTTCGTCCCAGTCTCAAATCTCTAACAGACTGAAATAAGTTTTCCTCCAAGAACTGCAAGGTATTTAGAGCCATCCATCTTACAATAAATCCTGACCAGTTTTCCTGTCCCTGCTGATGAAAAATACCCCCACAGTAGGATGCTGCTGTTATTACCACCATGCTTCACTGTGTTCTTGTAGTGATGGGAAATGTTGGGTTTGGGCCACAAACAGCATATTCTAAAATGTTATTGATTAAGTCACATCACATAATAATTTATAAATTGTAAAGATGCTATCTGAATCTTCAAGACTAATAAATAATTCTCCTGGAAAACAGCCTTCCCTGTGGATTTTTTCCCCCTTTTTCATCCCCAGGAACAACCACCTGTGTAAATGTTTAAGAGGAAGCTACTTATAGCATGACAATGGATTCCTACATTTATTTTAAGGAGCTGTATTTTAAATTTCTTTGTAAAGTGTTACTGGGTGTCGAGCATTGTATTATTATTACTGATATTTTACTAAATCTTACTATCCATATTTCTTTGTTGATGAGCTCCATTGAAGAATTGTTTGGTAACAGAACAGTAAACACACCAAAACAATTGAAAATACAACTGACGACTGGTATTTTTTTATATCATTTGAACAAAGCACCCTGGTAAAACGTCAATAGCAATTAATATACCTGCATACTTAGAACATAAACATCAGGACATCGCTGCGCATGCATGTTTACTGACAGATATGACAGCATTTTGCATGGAGCATGTATTAAAACAAAAGACAAGTGGCACGCATAGGCACGGGAACAAGAGGATTTCCACAGCAATCATATCTCAGTACACCTAAGAGAAGGGACACTGAATTCTGTAAGGCACAGATATTTTAGAGTACCTGTTCAAATATATATTCATTGGTTTTGATCAGCGATTTTCGAAGGTTCACAGGTGTGCTCTAAGATTTTTTAAAGCAAACCAATTGAAGATTTCTTTGAAGAAATATGACACAAAACAAGTCTACAACACAGATTCTATACCATTTAATATGATTTTCATATCATTATTTTAATATATATACACTATATGTGAACTATAAATAAATACATCTATAATTTTGCATATTTTAACAAGTTTACATGGCTCAACTTGTTAAAAATTTATATACTAAATATGTTATCATATAATCAATTTATTTGAACCTTTACTTCAATAATATACACATTATGTTTGTATTGCGTGCAAACCTTGCTGTGTAATTATTTCAATGAACACGTGGTATTGTCGAGCACATAGTGTCCATATTTATACCCCACTAGAAAGCAGCTGAATTTGATCACACATTCACACATATTTTAATAATAACAACAGTAATTCCTTACATTATTATAGCGCCTTTCTTACTACTCAAAGCCAATTTGTAAAAATAAATAAATAAAATAACAGAAAAGAAGCCCCAAACACAAACCAGTGACCACTTAATTATGAGTCAGCAATATTACCCCTACCACCACCTCTTCCTTTTAGATATGGCACATTATAATTTTGAGCACTACATTTTTATTTTAAACTGTCATAAATAAATTATATCAAAAAGGTATTTAAAAAAGGCAATTTGAAGCAAAGAGGGTAAGTAATAACTATTATTTTTTTGGTAAGTCAATCAAAAATTATGCCTATTTTTTTTGTATTTTCGGAAAAAAAATATTTTTTGGGGTACGGCAGAATTTTACTTATTACTTTACTTGTGCCACGAGATGAAAAAGGTTGAAAATTGCTGGTTTAAATATACACGTAAAATTCCATCAAAACAAATATCTTTACAACAAAATTTTCATTACAAAGAAGTATTTTATGGTCCTGACAGCTTCCCCATATGACACGAGTCTACAGAAATCTTGTTACTATGAAGTACATTCAGCAGATACTTTCATTACAACGAAGTGCACAAAAGACCTTGAAATGCCTGAATGAATCATCCACAGAGCATTTAGTTCTGTGGCCGCAGCTCAGTTGTGCACAACGATCCCCAAACAGAAACACTGTAATTTTTTTTTTCTTTATTTGAACTTTCCTCGTACTGTTTTTTTTTTTTTTTTGCCTTTTTTCTTTCTTGCAGTTTTCAGTGATACCTTTTGCTTATTGTTCGTCAACATTTGAAAAACATCCATTGGAATTTAACTCATTGTCACACTCCCATAAAAACGGCTGAAATGAAGAAACAATAAAACTTCATATTAGAAAAAAATACTAATTTTTTGCAGCTCTGGATTGCGGCAAAAAGAAAAAAGACGATGCCTATGAATTCGGAATTTCGCCATCAACACTGTCAACTTTCCTGAAAGACAAAGCAAAAAAAAGTAGGAAAATCTCAGGTTGCAAACGTATGTTAACTGCTGCTTTTGAAGACATCGAAAAAGCCATTTTATATGGTTCAGTGATGATCGTTCAAGAAATATTCCTAATAATGCAGCACTCATTCAAGAAAATTTTAGGTTTGTAAACGCTCTTAGGACCTTCCCCAACTAGACAGCAAGCCGAAGAGCATCCCGAAGTGCGATTTCCGCATCTGTACGGGGAGATAGCAGGCTCACAGATATGCTGCGTCTCTCCGCCAAAGTAAACTGAAAAGATCTTGATGGGTTAATGCAAGATTAGGAGCACATAAATTGTAAATGCAGATAACAGGATTACTTGACCACTGATCTGGCCATGACCCTGCCTGTCTGTGTATAGCAGAGTGGCACATCATGCTACAATAAATAACTGTGCCATTCCTGTTTCAAACTGAATAAAGCTGATTTTGCTAAACTTCTGAGACTAAGCCTCGTGTTTTGGGGTGCAAGACAGGGACTTATAGAGTGACCCCGATCTTTTGCTTCTGTGGCGCTTCACTACAGCACTGTTTCCCTCCTATTGCCCTGCCCCAACAACAGACAAACAATCCTCCACAGACGCTGCAATCATGCTTCAGGATGCAGTTCAGCATGTCGTTCCAGTTGTGTGGGGTGGGGGGGTCTCAAAAGAGTTCAGAAACATCACAATATGAAGAAGAAAAGGATGATTTGGCTCCTGATTGATAACTGTGCTGCCCACAATATGCTTCCACATTTAGATAATGTTTGCATTGAATTCCTCCCACCCAATTGTATCAGCCACTGGATTTGGGCATCATTCGCACCCTGAAAGTGTATTATTGTAAGGAAATGCTAAGAAAAAATTCAATTGACATAACTTGTATAAAGGAAAAGATTAAAATTAATGTGAAAGAAGCTATTGAAATGACTGGAAAGGCCTGGATTCAACTTAAAGAAAGCACAATAGTAACAAATACAGAATCTCATTACAACAAAATTTTCGATACAACGAAATATTTTTCAAGTCGCTGGGAGTTTCTCCTGTATGTATGTCTGTGTGTGTATATATATATATATATACTGCTCAAAAGAATTAAAGGAACACTTTTTAATCAGAGAATAGCATAAAGTCAATGAAACTTATGGGAGCAGAGGGGGTTGTTAATCAGTTTCAGCTGCTGTGGTGTAAATGAAATTAACAACAGATGCACTAGAGGGGCAACAATGAGATGACCCTCAAAACAGGAATGGTTTAACAGGTGGAGGCCACTGACATTTTTCCCTCCTCATCTTTTCTGACTGTTTCTTCACTAGTTTTGCATTTGGCTACAGTCAGTGTCACTACTGGTAGCATGAGGCGATACCTGGACCCTACAGAGGTTGCACAGGTAGTCCAACTTCTCCAGGATGGCACATCAATACGTGTCATTGTCAGAAGGTTTGCTGTGTCTCCCTGCACAGTCTCAAGGGCATGGAGGAGATTCTAGGAGACAAGCAGTTACTCTAGGAGAGCTGGAGAGGGACATAGAAGGTCCATAACCCATCAGCAGGACCAGTATCTGCTCCTTTGGGCAAGGAGGAACAGGATGAGCACTGCCATAGCCCTACAAAATGACCTCCAGCAGGCCACTGGTGTGAATGTCTCTGACCAAACAACCAGAAAGACTTCATGAGGGTGACCCAAGGCCCCATGTCCTCTAATGGGCCCTGAGCTCACTGCCCAGCAGCATGCAGCTCGATTGGCATTCGCCAGAGAATACCAGAATTGGCAGATGCACCACTGGTGCCCTGTGCTTTTTACAGATGAGAGCAGGTTCACCCTGAGCACGTGACAGAAGTGAAAGGGTCTGGAGAAGCCATGGAGAACATTATGCTGCCTGTAACATCATTCAGCATGAGCAGTTTGGTGGTGGGTTAATGATTGTCTGGGGAGGCATATCCATGGAGGGTCACACAGACCGCTACAGGCTTGACAAAGGCACCTTGGCTGCCATTAGGTATCAGGATGAAATCCTTGGACCCATTGTCAGACCCTATGCTGGTACAGTGGCTCCTGGTGCACGACAATTCCTGGCCTCATGTGGTGAGAGTATGCAGGCAGTTCCTGGGGGATGAAGGAATTGATACCATTGACTGGCCACCACACTTTCCTGACCTAAATCCAATAGAACACCTCTGGGACATTATGTTTTGGTCCATCCAATGTCACCAGGTTGCACCTCAGACTGTCCAGGAGCTCAGTGATGCCCTGGTCCAGATCTGGGAGGAGATCCCCCACAACACCATCTGTCATCTCATTAGAAGCATGCACCGATGTTGTCAGGCATGTATACAAGAACACAGGTGCCATACAAAGTGCTGCGTATAATTTTGAGTTGCTGCAATTAAATTTTGGCAAAATGGACAAGCCTGCCACATAATTTTTTCACTCTGATTTTTGGGGCATCTTTGAATTCAGGGCTCTGTAGGTTGATCATTTTCATTTACATCAAACGATGTGGCATCCTTTCATTCCTAACACATTACCCAGTCTATATCAGTATAGATATCCAGGAGGATTTCTTTTTCCCATTGAGATCTGATGTGTTTTCAAAGTGTTCCTTTAATTTTTTTGAGCAGTTTATATACAGTATATGCTTATATATATATACAGTATATGCTTATATATATATATATATATATATATATATATATATATACACATACAGTATGTATATATATATATACTAGCAAAATACCCACTTGCAGCGGAGAAGTAGTGTGTTAAAGAAGCAATGAAAAGAAAAGGAAACATTTTGAAAATAACGTAACATGATTGTCAATGTAATTGTTTTGTCACTGTTGTGAGTGATGAGTGTTGCTGTCATATATATATATATATATATATATATATATATATATATATATATATATATATACACACACACACACACACACACACACACATAAACATATATATATATACATATCTATACATATACTACATATATACACACACAGCTATTTCGTATCAGTGCAATACGCTGCTTGTTAAAACGGATAACTCCCGCTCTTACGTGCAAGTCTGCATGGATATTATGAACTATCGATTTGTTCAAGTTCTATTTAAATTTTAAATAGAAGGAATTTTTATTTAGTCGACAGAAATATCTTTGGTAGGAATGGTAAAACAGACAGGAATATTATTCGTGAATAAATCAACTCAAACCTTAAACAACTTATAATATTTTGCTCTCCATAAAAATATATCCTGTCTAAATTATACAAGTTAGAAATAAAGTAAACGTTAAAAGAACAAACAAATTTCAAATTTCTTTACTCTTATGTAATTTTATATAAAAATAAACTTAGATTTTAAATATCCCAAAAGATTTTGCTCTCCATAAAAATATATCCTGTCAAAATTATACAAATTCAAATATGAACATGCTGCATAACAAAACCTGGAAATATAAATAAAATGTGTTCCTTTCAGCAATAACAAATCAAATCATTCAGTTGTCTTTGCTCATATGTCATTTTAGAGCTGGACGCCTGGCATCTTTTTTGGCAACAAGTTCGTTTCTGTTTGGTGTGAGGTTCTGTGTTGTGGAGATTCTCAGGATGGATTGCAGGTGCTCATCAGTGAGGCGACTCCTGTGTGCTGTTTTGTTAGTCTTTATCACTGAGAAGAGCTTCTCACACAGATATGTGCTACCAAACATGCACAAGGTTAGCCGCATGTAGACGGACTTTTTGTTCTTCAAAGTCACCAAAGCGCCGTGCAAACTCAGTGCGCTCAGTTTATCAGCAAAGTGCGATTTGGGAACACCGTAGTGACGACTTGGTTTAACATTACTTGGCAACAGGGAAAGTGGGGCAAATTGCACTGGTGCATTTGTGTCTCCCATAAAAGCAGCTTCACTTGAAATCACTTTGTGATTGTGCACGGGTAAAACGTCCGCTGAAGTGTCAGATTCTTATTTAATTCTTCTGCTTTCTGTATCTTCTGCATTGCATTCAGGTTACCCTGATGTTTTGTCTCATAGTGCCGTCTTAGATTAAATTCTGTAATTACAGCCACATTAGCTCCACAAATGAGACACACGGGTTCAGTAAACATATACTCAGCCTCCCATCGGTTTTAAAGGCTCTATTTTCAGAATCAACTTTTCTCTTCAGCATCGTGTGAGCTAGCTTCGCAATAACTTGCAGCATCATAAGCTAGACTTGATTAACGCGTAAGTGTTCGCAAGGCAGCTGAAGCGCTGCATTATGGGATCTGTAGTTTATTGTGTTACCAGCGCTTCATATACCCGGCCATTAATAACAATAATACAGTATATAAAATGATCTCGGGCGGATATAATTACACCGGGCGGATGTGGCCCTGCCCTTGAGTTTGACACATATGGACTAAATAGAACTTGAAAAGATATATTTTTTCAAATGTGATCGCAATTCAGATAGAGTTGACGCGCACTACAGCCTGCATGCCTCAATAAGTCATCCTCCCTCGCTCTTACTTTTTACCGCTCATCTAATGAATACACTGAGTATGGCTTTACCAAAACAATCATTGATGGCTAATAAAGTATCCATTATTCGAGTATGTAGATCGGGATATATATATATATATATATATACCGCGCGATCGCAGGAGAAGTAGTGTGTTAAAAAGCTAGAAAAGAAAAGGGAACATTTTAAAAATAACGTAACATGACTGTCAATATACAGTATTTGTTTTGTGAGTGTTACTGAGTGTTGCTGTCATCAAGGATTTGATTATCATTATTTCTTTCAATCAGGTTCGTATTTGTAGGATGTGTTGTGTTCAAGTTACATTCCGTGTTTGTCAATCGCTGTAAAGATGACAGGTTTCATTCATCGATTCGTTTCTTACTGCATCAATAAACAGCTCGCCTTCTTCTTTATCTGAGACCTGACACACTGCATGCACGGGTTTTTTACACTGTCTTCCTTTAGCGGACATTGACTTTTCCAACGTGTGCTTTGTTTCCGCAGTAGTTGGATTTATGAATATGCTTGTATGTATCAGACGCTTCATATTTTTGCTGCCTTTTCAATTGTGTAATTCGGTTTTGTTCAGCCTTTTGGAACTGTTGCTTTTATCTGTGCACTGCGCCAGTTCACGTGAGCCACTCGTGTACATGCATCGAAGGTTCCCAGCTGTGCTGGTGCCATCTCGTGCTATGTCCATGGCTGTATTTAATGTTACCTTAGTCCTGGCACTTAAAACTTTCTCTCGCAGTTTCGCTGAGTTTGTGTCAAACACCACCCTGACCATCTCATCTTCCTCTCCATAAGCACAGTCCTTCACCCGTGAATATTTACCCGTGGCAGTTTGCTATTGGATTGCCGCTGACGGACGGCCTTATATGGGCAGGCACTAAATTACAAACGCCAGCGGCAGCCTGTCTATGAACTTAATTTAAAGTGTAGGTTTACATCGTGCTTTGTTTCCGAAGTAGCAGAACTCATGAATATGGTTGTATATGTCACTCGCTCGCTTCTTATTGTTTCGCTGCCTTCTCAATTATATAATGCATGTTTTCTTAAGCGCTTTTTGGAGGTCTTCCTGGTTTTCTATGTACTGCGTGATTCGCGGATTACGGGAGGCGTGATGATGTCACACG
>NC_053165.1:122293900-122296400 GCF_016835505.1 Polypterus senegalus | reverse complement strand
CCGAAACCACTCCAGTAGTGCTCAATGTATCTTTACTTCTTAAAAAGTTAATGTTTTAATGTTGAATAACTTAAGACTACACTTTATTTTTTTTCCCTTGCACTGTGTGTATGTATATATACACTCACCTAAAGGATTATTAGGAACACCTGTTCAATTTCTCATTAATGC
Organism: Polypterus senegalus; assembly: GCF_016835505.1. Lineage (NCBI taxonomy): Eukaryota > Metazoa > Chordata > Cladistia > Polypteriformes > Polypteridae > Polypterus > Polypterus senegalus. The sequence continues at coordinate 122,296,229 of NC_053165.1, read as the reverse complement.
AATTATCTAATCAACCAATCACATGGCAGTTGCTTCAATGCATTTAGGGGTGTGGTCCTGGTCAAGACAATCTCCTGAACTCCAAACTGAATGTCAGAATGGGAAAGAAAGGTGATTTAAGAAATTTTGAGCGTGGCATGGTTGTTGGTGCCAGACGTATTTCACAATCTGCTCAGTTACTGGGATTTTCACGCACAACCATTTCTAGGGTTTACAAAGAATGGTGTGAAAAGGGAAAAACATCCAGTATGCGGCAGTCCTGTGGGCGAAAATGCCTTGTTGATGCTAGAGGTCAGAGGAGAATGGGCCGACTGATTCAAGCTGATAGAAGAGCAACTTTGACTGAAATAACCACTCGTTACAACCGAGGTATGCAGCAAAGCATTTGTGAAGCCACAACACGCACAACCTTGAGGCGGATGGGCTACAACAGCAGAAGACCCCACCGGGTACCACTCATCTCCACTACAAATAGGAAAAAGAGGCTACAATTTGCACGAGGTCACCAAAATTGGACAGTTGAAGACTGGAAAAATGTTGCCTGGTCTGATGAGTCTCGATTTCTGTTGAGACATTCAAATGGTAGAGTCAGAATTTGGCGTAAACAGAATGAAAACATGGATCCATCATGCCTTGTTACCACTGTGCAGGCTAATGGTGTGGGGGATGTTTTCTTGGCACACTTTAGGCCCTTTAGTGCCAATTGCACTAAAATGGCCCCCACAGTCACTAGATCTCAACTCAATAGAGCATCTTTGGGATGTGGTGGAATGGGAGCTTTGTGCCCTGGATGTGCATCCCACAAATCTCCATCAACTGCAAGATGCTATCCTATCAATATGGGCCAACATTTCTAAAGAATGCTTTCAGCACCTTGTTGAATCAATGCCACGTAGAATTAAGGCAGTTCTGAAGGCGAAAGGGGGTCAAACACTGTATTAGTATGGTATTCCTAATAATCCTTTAGGTGAGTGTGTGTATATATATATATATATATATATATATATATATATATATATATATATATATATATATATATATATATATACACACAATCTAATGGACTAAGCAGCTGTTTTCATTTTGGGCAGATTTATTCGTTGAGTTTTATTTTTCAATGATTTAAAGCTAGACTGATTTCTAGCTTGACTGCTGATTTGGCTGTGTATGGACTATTTTTTAGCCTATTCCTGCCTTGAGACTTACCTGGCTTTGTTCTCTGGACATCCAACTTTTCTGCGTCTTCGCTTAACCTGTGGACCAGTAGGCTATTTATTTGGTTCATGTTTGTTTGGTCCCTCCTGTTGCTCGCTATCCAACCTGCGATGGGCCTGCTTTAGTATTCAGCTGCAGAGATACTCCCACTCCGCTTTCACCTGTCCGAGCCTCCGCTGATTGGCTTATATCTCCACCTAAACATCGTATTCCTCCCCAGTCGGAAATACATCCACCGCGGGTCCCACCGGAGTATCCAAACTAAAAGTTCGAAAATAATAAACTCCATCTGGTCCAGTTCTTGACGTCCTCCACGTAATTTAGGCAGAGTCGCTGACCACAGTGTGTTAGCCAGCCTAGCCCGGTCAGCTAACACCATTGCTCAATGCGATAATGCCATTGTTAACTTCGGTCTGCCGAACATCCGCTCACTCACGAGCAAGGGGCCTCTCATCCACGATCTCCTCACTGATCCACGTTATCCAGACTCCACTAGATTGGTTCAGATCCTACCTCTCAGGCCGCACTTAGTTTGTTCAGCTTAAAACTTTCACATCCCAACCCACCGCTGTTACTTCAGGTGAGCCCCAGGGCTCTGTACTGGGGCCCCTCCTTTTCATTACTTATCACCTTCCCCTTGGCAATATCTTTCGTAAATATAACATTAGCTTTCACTGTTATGCTGATGACACCAAGCACTATCTTACTAGCAAACCTACTGCTTCCTTTCCAACATCCTCACTTACTGATTGCATAGCAGAAATCAAATCCTGTTTCTCTTCAGATTTTCTTAAATTAAATAGTGACAAAACTGAGGTACATTGTATATTTGTACATTGGTACAAAATCAGCATTATTCAGAACTGATCATTTTTCATTTGTTATTGATAATTCCTCTGTCTCCCCTTCCCACAGTTTAAGAGTCTGGGTGTCATCCTTGATAGTACTTTATCCTTTCAGTCCCACATCAATAACATCGCCTGGTCTGCATATTTCCACTTACATAACATTAATCGTATTCGCCCCTCCCTCACACCACTGCTATCCTTGTTCATAGCCTTGTCACTTCTCACCTGGATTATTGCAATTCCCTTTCTTTGGTCTTTCTCGCAAA
>NC_053165.1:122268900-122288900 GCF_016835505.1 Polypterus senegalus | reverse complement strand
AAATCAAACCACAACGTGGAAGGAACTCCCTGAAGACCTGAGACAGGATTATTGCAAGGCATAGAGCTGGAACAGGATACAAGAAAAATTTGGCAGCACTGAAAAGCATAGTAGCCTCCATAATTCTTAAATGGAGTAAGTTTGTAACAACCATGACCTTTACAGAGCTGGTCACACAGCCAAATTGAAAAATCATTGGAGAACGGGCCTTTGTTAAGAGAAATGACCAAGAACTTGATAGTCACTTTAGCTGAACTCCAAAGAACAGAGATGGGAGAAACTTTCAGAAGGACAACCATTAGTGCAACACTCCACAGATCTGGGCTTTTTCGCAATGTGGCCAGACAAAAGCTTTTCTTTAGTAAAACTTAGGGGCCAACCCCACCGGGGGGTGGGGGATGTTTCACACTCGCCACTTCGCAGTTGTGAAGTGGGGGGTGGTGGTTTTAATGCACGCTACCAACCTGCGTGTTCTGCATGTCGCGCTGTGTGTCAATCATTTAAAAGTCTGTACAGCAGCTGTACTTTTGTCCCACTTCCTTGTCTTGTGGAACGTTAGTGTCTCTGAGAAATTATTTGTAAGTAGGGCGTGACGTGGAAATAGTCTAGCGGGACTTCAAAGTGTCTCTCGGAGATGAAAATGCCTCGACCCAAGATTTTTTTATATAATAGATATGCATGAAACCCCACTTGGAGCTTTCAAAAAGGCACCTAAAGGACACTCAGAATGAGAAACAAGAACTGTCTGGCATCAAATCAAAGCATCGTATCTGGAGGAAACTAGGCAATGTTCGTCACCTGCACAATACCAAACCAAAGGTGAAGCATGGGGGTGGCAGTATCATGTGGGGTTGTTTTTCAGTAGCAGGGACTGGGAGACTAGACAAGGTTGAGGGAAAGTTGAACGGAGCAAAGTACAAAGCTATCCTTAATGGAAACCTGCTCCAGACTGCTCAGAACTGAAAGCTTTTCTGAAAGTTCACCTTCCAACAGAACAATTACCCTAAGCACAAGGACTCACAGAAGGCCAAGATTATGATATCTTCTAGACTGGTTTCAAAAGGTATACACTACCAGTCAAAAGTCTGGACTCGCCCAGAAATATTCATGCTTTGATAGACATTGATATTTTTATCAAAATACCACTAAAGTAAACTTTGTACAGTACCCAATTTATTGTGTTTTTTGATTAAACATTTTGGATCTGTTTAACTTTTCTCCTTCAGGATAGCTGCTGTTGAATTGACAGAGTTTAGTATACTGATTTTTGTCTTAGTCTAGTTGTAGGTAAATTATTTAACAGACCTGCTCCTGTGTGCTTGCTTTTAATCTTGTTCACTGATGCTCTGATGCTTGCACTTTTTTCTTGTATGTATTGCAACTTGCTTTGTAAGTTGCCTTGGATAAATGAGTCTGCTAAATAAATAAATAATAATGACTAAATTAACTTACAAATACAACCAAGACATTACTAGTGTTGACGATGGCTATTATTGATGGAAATGACAGATTTTTAATGTATTATTCACATATGACTGAAAAGCCCCATTTTCAACAGTTATTCCCTCAGTGTCCTAATGGTCAGCTGAATTAGCTTATCCTTAATTAATCATTTTAAATACTAATTAGCTACTAGAGAAATGTTTGTAAATAATTCAATATAATGTTATCTTAATAAAAAATTATCGTTTTCTATCAAAATCATGGAAATTTATGGGTTTCTCCAAACTTTTGACTGATAGTGTATTTCACCAATGTCTGGTGATATGGTTTGCAGTGATACAGTATTTGCCAGAAGATTTTACTTGATTATCATTGACTGTACCATGACTAACTCAATAGTTCATCCACATACTGATCAAATCCTATCATCATCTCCATCATTAGCACAGCTATACACTGCTGAAATGATTACGGACGCTAATGATTCTCACACAACTGAATCTGCCAGATTACCATACCCAAATCTAAACAAGCACATACTGTATGGGACAGTATTAGTTGACGTGGATTATCAAACAAATGATAAATAAATCACAGGATTCTATTGAAAACCTATCTGACTTAATAACTAGATGACTGATGTATCATGTGCAATTTGGATAATAGCTACCATACTGCAAACATTATTTGCAATAAAAAGTGGAAAAAACTATATCATTATTATTTATGTAACTGTTCATTTTTTCTTATACTCAAATTATTATTCATGTCAAATTTGATAAAAAAAAAAAAGATGATGCCTTCTTGAGGCTACAATTTCCATTTTTACCAGTGCATTAAAACAAGTAAGTTATACAAGCAGAAATCACTTCAACTAATTCACATAAAAGACATACTTATTGGAAAATGGCATGAAACACTTTGAATAGCATATTAAAGAGGTATATGCTTTTGACACATAACATTTGGATTATTAACTTTTCAGATATGACTGTACACACAATATAACTTTTAAGGGAACTATAATTTGAACAGTACACACATACCACCAGTACCTGTTGGCTGTCCACGTCTGATTAAAAATGGACGTGTCACTAAAAGAATTGCACAGAATGAGAGAATGAACTCTAGGAGACTTGTGTGTATATTCTGCAAACTTCTGAGCCAGAAAGCCACCCAAAGAAGCACCAAATAAGTGGATCTGAAAAAAAAACATTTAAACAACAATATTTAAGTCTATATAATTTGTAAAGTATAAAAATAAATATCAAGTTTATACTGGCAAAGAAAAAAGAAAAAGAAAAGCCTCAGGCTGTGTTCAAAGATCAAAAATGAACAAGTAAGTGATCTTTCATTTCACTCTTCCTGGTTTTGCATCTAATACAGCATTGAATTTCATTCAAATCCATGTATTGCTCCCTCTTTTCCAGTTCTTCTTCTACTAAGTTTACAAGGTAGGATCCAGCATGAGTCAAATGTGTAACAAAAGAAATATCTTAATCCAATAAAGTTAGTTTTAAAAATGTTTAGTGAAAATTCAAAGCGAAACAGTTCACACAAAACTATAGAAAAAATGTATTACACACAAGATAAAAGACAAAAAAGGAAAAAAACGGTTCTTCAACAAACTTAGCCTTTTCTGGTTAAACTTCAATTACTTTCTACACATAAAAGGTTTGCGATATTTCTCTATGGCAAACTTACATATGCTTTACTTATTACATTCAGTATGTTCTATATGTATGGCACACTTAGTATGGTTAATATAATATGTTACAGGATACAGTTTGAAAACCCTCCATGCCTTACCAACTGCAAGGCAGATCAAACTGGGATTAATCTGTAGTTACAGGGACAAGAAATACTTAGAATATTCCATTTCAGTTTATCTTATAGAGGATATAATAGATTAATATATCCATTAATAAATAGGCAACATTTTAATATCCATCCATCCATCCATCCATTATCCAACCCACTATATCTTAACTACAGGGTCATGGGGGACTGCTGGAGCCAATCACTGCCAACACTGGGCGCAAGGCAGGAAGCCAGCCCACCGCAGGGCGTGCACATACAAACACACACACACCCACTAGTGACAATTTATTTTAATATAACTAATAAAATACTTCTATCAGTTTAACAGATCCTTACTAATTAACAAAAGGCTCTTACAAAATGTTTCCCTTTTCATGAAACTTTCACTTCCTTTCACAATTTTATTTACTAGTACTCATTTACAGGATATATCCAGGAGTTAGAAATCTGTTTTACTGCTTTCTTTTTCTTCAAGTGAAATTAACCTTAATCTATTTTTAATTTTATACATGCCGACATATGCAGCCAGAAATGAAAAATACATTTTCTTTTCAATCAAAGTAAAGCTAGCTAATCAAAGCATTCCACTTTTGAAATAATGTGTAAATATACTAAAATTTAAAAAACAAAAAGTCAGAAATAAGGGGGCATGAAGGATCATGCTCCTCAGCCTTCCAGTCTATATCAAAGTGCTGAAACAAACACTCCATCTGATGATTTAGCTTTGATTTGAGGAGGAGCAAATTTGCATTGTATCCTGTCAATGAAACAACTGTTTGTTCCTTACATAGGTATTTGTGATGTCATGGGAGTTGCTTTCTGTATATTCTTGATGGACGCTGAATTAATTAATGGTATCATGTCAATCTCTGTACTTGTCTGACAGAAATAACAGCTGCTTATTCATGCCTGGATTTAAGTGAAGTCTGCTCTATGTGTGCACTATAGTCCAAGTGTGTTTTGTGTACTGACATGTTCATGATTTTCACTGCCAGTGTATCAAAGTGCAGCCAAGGCTCTGAGACTACCTAATCTGGTAACTAAATGGTTGAATTTCTGCTGTTTGCAGATGATGATGTCCTCTTACTTTAGTCACACTATGATCTGTGTGACTTACCACAATGGTTTACAGTGGAGTACGCTGCATTGGGATAAAAATAGTGCCTTCCAATCTGAGCCATGATGAACAGTGTTTGTTCAGTGAACATGGGGTTTGATCAGCTACACCGAGTGAATAAATAAAGACAGGTCACTGTGAGACTGACTAATGCTTCATTGCAGTAACAGTTTTACAGACATTATCCCATGCCATTTTGGTGAAGTACTGGCTATGTTGTTAAAGGAACTTTTAATTTATCAGTCACTTTATATCCTCATCCTCACTTATCATCAGAAATAACTGAAAAGACAAGATTTCGAGTACAAGTGGCTGAATCACAACAAGGTCTGCCCATCTTCCACGTCTGGGTGAGTGACACAGTAATACAGCCTGATTTTTGAGATGAACCATTGCTTTTCAAAGTCAAGTGGAGTCAGGTGAGGTTGTCTGTAAATGCAGTTAGGATGCAAACAGGTGTCTCCCATTGGAAATGTACCAGAAATTATATAACAAGGAAAGACGCAGGACACATTGGAGTAACTGTACCTCTCAAAATGCACGGGAATTTTTAAAGAGGAGAAGGAAAATGTTGCTGACGTAAGACCTGCTTAGCCAATTTGTAGCGAGCTACTCTTAAAGTTTGATGAGGAGCCCGGCACACACAAAAATCTCCTACTCTTAGGAAAAATAATTCTATCAGCAATGGAACCAGACATGACCTTCTTAAGAGGACAGATTATTTCATATTTTTCCCACAGAAATAAATTAGAAACCAAGAAAGTAGCAGAGATAAAAAGCGAAATTACTAGAATAGATGAAGAACATGCCAGACTACCAAGCGAGGCTCTACATAGGAAAAGGCAGGCTCTGCATTCAGAACTAAACCTCTTGACAACTAAAGAAACTGAACAACTAATTTATAAATCCAGACATCATTACTATGAACATGGAGAGAAATCTAATGAGCTTTTAGCTCAACAAATTCACAAGCAAGAAGTGCGCAACGCAATCTCAGTAATCATCAACACAAACGGAGATAAAATCATCGACCACAAAAATATAATGCACACTTTCAGAGACTACTATAAATCCCTATATACTACTGAGTTTAAAGAATACACAATCTAATGCATTTATGGATACATTACAGATACCACAAATAGACACTTTTAGTGCGGAGGAACTTGATAAACCTCTGGCGTTATCAGAATTACTAGATGCTATAAAGTCACTTCAAGGCGGGAAAGCAGCAGGCCCTGATGGCTACCCTGCAGAATTTTACAAGAAATTCTCCGCTCAGCTAGCTCCCTTCCTATTAGCAAAATTTACAGAAGCCAGACAACCAAACTCTTCCTCAAACTTTTCGCCAAGCACTAATCACCGTTTTCCAAAACAAAATAAGGACTTATTACAATGTGCATCATACAGACCAATTTCACTTCTGAATAATGACGTTAAAATACTCTCTAAAATCATAGCTAGAAGGATGGAGAAAGTGCTCCCCTCGGTAATATCACAAGATCAAACTGGATTTATCAGGGGCCGACACTTATCTTCAAATCTTGACACCTGTTTAATGTAATATACTCACCAACTAAATCAAACACCCCAGAAATATTATTATCATTGGATGCAGAAAAAGCATTTGACATGATTGAATGGAAATACCTTTTTACTACATTGGAGAAATCTGGGTTTGGCCGAACATTTGTGCATGGATCAAATTACTGTATACCAATCCAGAAGCTTCAGTTTGTATCAACAACATTTGTTCAGACTACTTTAAACTAGAACGTGGTACTAGACAAGGATGCCCTTGTCACTGCTGTTTGCAATTGCCATTGAACCACTGGCAATACATTGTCGAAATACTGATCAGATAAAGGGGATTATCAGAGAAGGACTGGAACAGAAAATTTCATTATATGCAGATGATATGGTACTGTATATATCAGACCCACAAAATTCTGTGCCTGCAGTCTTAGCAGCACTCACAGAATTTCAAAAGATCTCTGGTCTCAGAATTAATCTGAATAAAAGTGTACTCTTTCCAGTGAATTCTCAAGCATATAATATTAGATTAGACACCCTACCTTTTATCATTGCAGAACAGTTTAAATACCTAGGGTAAACATCACAAGTAAACATAAAGCTCTTTATCAACAAAATTTTGCGTCTGCATGGAAAAATTAAGCAAGACTTGCATAGATGGTCAACCCTTCATCTCACTCTAGCTGGAAGAATTAACACTGTTAAGATGAATATTCTTCCTAAGCTCCTTTTTTATTTCAAAACATTCCAATATACATCAATAAATCATTTTTAAGCAATTAGATTCAACAATAACCTCATTTATTTGGAACTCAAAACATCCACGTATCAAAAGCGACCCTACAAAGACAAAAGGCAGAAGGCGGCATGGCTCTACCTAACTTCCAGTTTTATTACTGGGCAGCAAACATACAAGCTATAAAACCTGGACACAAATAGAAGAACAGACACAGGCCTGGTCCGCAATAGAAGTAAAATCCTGCAGTACTTCTTTATATTCCCTGCTCTGTGCCCCAATAAGCAAGTTATGGCAATATACTAATAACCCAATTGTGCTTCACTCACTTAGAATATGGAACCAATGTAGAAAGCATTTTAAGGCGGAGAAGCTTTTTCTGTGGCACCTCTGCAAGAGAACCACCTCTTTCAACCCTCGTAAACATATGCAGTTTTTAATAACTGGAAAAAATTTGGGATTAACTTGCTTAGAGATCTTTATATAGACAACGTCTTTGCATCCTATGAACAATTACATTCCAAATTTAACATTCCAGCTACACATTTCTTTCACAATCTTCAAATTAGGAACTTTTTAAACAGAACCTTGCCGATTTTCCTCATCTTGCACCCTCATCCATGCTGGAAAAAATATTGCTCAATTTCAAGGACTCAGACACCATCTCTGCAATATATAAAATCATTTTACAGTCCCTCCCTTTCAAAGATCCAAGAGGACACTGGGAAAAAGATCTCTCAATTAATATATCAGAAAAGGAGTGGAAAGTAGCAATGCAGAGAATTCACTCAAGCTCCATATGCGCAAAGCATACAATTATACAACTCAAAATTATATATCGAGCACATCTGTCTTGTCTAAAACTCTCGAAAATGTTTCCAGGGCATGATCCAACCTGCGAACGCTGCAATCAAGTCTCAGCCTCACTGGGTCACATGTTCTGGGCTTGCACCAAATTAACAACATTCTGGACCAAGATTTTTAATTACCTTTCAGACAGCCTTGGTCTCACAATCCCTCCTAACCCATTAACAGCTGTGTTTGGGGTTCTTCCAGATGGGTTTAAAGTGGAGAAAGACAAACAAATTGTGATTGCATTCACTACACTTTTGGCACGCAGACTTATTCTGATAAACTTTCCTCTTTTAAGTCAGTGGGAAACCGATTTGTTGTACTATTTGAAATTGGTAAAACTCACTCAGGTAGAGGATCTGTACAGACTTTTTTCAAAATATGGCAGGAACTAATCAGTAATATTTTAAAATAAGCTCTTAAAGCACAGAGGAAGCAACTATTTCCGTATTTCTTTGTCTTCTGCATTCATCTCTATTGGCTTATCAAACTTTTTATTTTAGGCATGTTTACAAGCCTTAAATTTTACACCGTTTGCCATGCTCTCTCTCTCAGGGGCGGGGGATTGATTTGTTCTTAACTCAATTTTACTTTTTGTAAAAATTGATTGATTTGTATGGAGTGATTGCAAATAAATTAATAATTAAAAAAAAAGAATGGAACCAGACAGAACCTTAGCCCCAAGTTGATCCCCTCAGGTGGAGATGTCCTTTATGAATTTAAAAAAAGGAAATAACCACCCCAACAATTATTTAAACAAACAAAAAAAAATATATTTTATAGATCAAACAAAACAATAGACACCCTTTAACCAATCCTTAACAAATCTGTAACAACGTAACAAATACAAATTAAAATGTCAACCCCTTAAACCCTTCTATAATATACTCCCGAGAAAACAGCAAAATAGAACAGAAAGAAATGAAAAGAAAAGGATATATCACCCATCTACTGAAAGCACAGACATTATATATATATATATATATATATATATATATATATATATATATATATATATATATATATATATATATATACTGCTCAAAAGACTTAAAGGAAAAGGATAATCAGAGTATAGCATAAAGTCAATGAAACTTATGGGATATTAATCTGGTCAGTTAAGTAGCAGAGGGGGTTGTTAATCAGTTTCAGCTGCTGTGGTGTTAATGAAATTAACAAGAGATGCACTAGAGGGGCAACAATGAGATGATCCCCAAAACAGGAATGGTTTAACAGGTGGAGGCCACTGACATTTTTCCCTCCTCATCTTTTCTGACTGTTTCTTCACTAGTTTTGCATTTGGCTACAGTCAGTGTCACTACTGGTAGCATGAGGCGATACCTGGACCCTACAGAGGCTGCACAGGTAGTCCAACTTCTCCAGAATGGCACATCAATACGTGTCATTGCCAGAAGGTTTGCTGTGTTTCCCTGCACAGTCTCAAGGGCATGGAGGAGCTTCTAGTAGACAAGCAGTTACTCTAGGAGAGCTGGAGAGGGCCATAGAAGGTCCATAACCCATCAGCAGGACCAGTATCTGCTCCTTTGGGCAAGGAGGAACAGGATGAGCACTGCCAGAGCCCTACAAAAATGACCTCCAGCAGGCCACTGGTGTGAATGTCTCTGATTTTTGGGGCGTCTTTGAATTCAGGGCTCTGTAGGTTGATCATTTTCATTTCCATCAAACGATGTGGCATCCTTTGGTTCCTAACACATTACCCAGTCTATATCAGTATAGATATCCAGGAGGATTTCTTTTTCCCATTGAGATCTGATGTGTTTTTAAAGTGTTCCTTTAATTTTTTTGAGCACTTATATATATATATATACACACACACACACACACAGATATGTAGAAGTATAAATTATACACACACACAATCCCCACATGTTCCCCAGTTCCTTTTATATTAACTTTGTTTTAAGTCTATAGTACACACGGCCTGGGAAGTCCGCCAATAAATCCAGCATACAAGTCAAATATGTTCCACTGACTCGTTCTACTGTATATATGTAAAAGAAGCAATCTCACCGGCCTGGCGACGACACTTTTGTGAAAGTTGAAGTCTGTCTCACCCAGGAGTATCGGCGTTAACGTTAGTCAATGGCAGATGCCCGCATTATAAAAGCAAAGTAAAGCCATGTGCTCCTAAGATCCTTCTTGGGTAGCCAGCACTCCTTTTCCATGTGCCCAACCATCCTTGTTACGGACAGGGCTGTGGAGTCGGTAGATAAATGCTCCGACTCCGACTCCTCAGTTTCTAAATCTTCCGACTCCCCGACTCCTCTGTATGTATATACTATGCTAATGTATTTTCTACATCCATTGAAGGAAAGGAAGGCAACATACATGTAATTTCACAACAGAACTACTGGCTAGGAAGCCAACACTCTACTATAATGCCAGATTAAAGACAAACACAATTGATTGGCGGCCGCAGATTGCGGGTGTCCACATGGACGGGCAGATCCAGCTTGCGAAAATCTCGACCACCGCCCCCATCCAAAGTAATGTGATGCCTCTGTCTGCTGCAGTGGCTGTCTCCTCTGTCAGCCAGCCGGAAGTTTAGTGCATTGTGTCACTCACCGGCCAGCTGATCAGCAGAACGAGCCTCTGCTGGAGACAGGTAGAGATCTGTGTTTCGGCTCCTTCGGCCCCTTCACTGCGCGCATAGCGAAGGGGAGCCGATGGAGCTGAGAAACACCAGATGATTTTAGGTGTTTGGCGTGATGACTCGTTGAACGGCCGAAAAATCGGCAGTGCATCTGTAAATGTATGGGGGGCTTTAGGCTAGGTTCACAGTTCCTTGTAACAGTGGAACACGACACAATGGAAAGCGGTGCCGCACCTTACCTGTGCATTACATCCCATATAGTGACGCATACAGTCAATGAAAGGAATGCTTCATGGTTACTTGACATGTTCGTTTTGTGGTAACATTATGCACTGCATGCACTGGGCTTTATTCTTACAGCAGAGAAGTACTTCATTATGACTGTTTGTGAATTGGGACATTTCAACTTACTTTTTTAATTCCCATTTAAATTTAGTAGGAGTCGGAGTCAGTTAACTTTTTGCCGACTCCGACTCCGGGTACCCAAAATTGTCTCCGACTCCTCGACTCCGACTCCACAGCCCTGGTTATGGAGTCTTATTTGCTTTACCGCTAGATTCTTGATTACATTCACCTTCCCAGCTCCTTCTTAAGCAATCTTTTTTCCCTTTTTTTTTTTCAAAATATGCACCTCCTTGCCTTTTAAAGACAGTTCATCTTACATCACACCAAAGCGCGTTTTGGCAAGAAAATAAAACATTGCATCCATTACCTTATTATAAGAACTAACCTTGTCCAGTTGTAAGTGGTCAAGAAGTTTCCGAAATCCGTCACAAAACTCAAGAAGATCCCAATACACTGGATACTGAAGCTACAAGATTAAAGAAAAATTAACTTCTAGTTTGACTGTATTCCAAACGTCAATATGAGTTGCTTCACACTCCACAATGTATTACACATAACAGTTTCTTTCAGAGCTTGCAGTCAACCAGAGATTAATATATCTGAGCGTTAACAACACATTTACTGTTTGGTTTAGGTATACTCGTGGCATAATATTCACATTACATCATTATTTATTATATATAGTGCCTTCAATAATGTCTGTGACAAAGACACATTTTACCTTGAATTACTTATCTGTTCCACAGTTTAAAATTAAAAATCAAACAATTTAGACATGATTAAAGTACCAATTGCAGATTTTAAGGGTATTTGTATACATTTAAGTCACACCATGTAAAAATGACAACACTTTATATATGGTCCCCCATTTCAGGGCACCATAAGGTTTTGGACAATTGGTCTCACAGATTTTTGTGATTATTCAAGCCTGTTTCGTTTCTTCATTAGTGCAGGCATAAGATATCAAGGCTTGCTTCCCATCCTTTTGGATTTTGTAGTTCCTGTTGTTAAAAATGAGGTTAAGAGCTGTGCCAATGAAAGTCAAAGAAGCCATTATGAGGATGAAACACAAGAATATAACCATGAGAGACATTGGTAAATCATTAAGATTATCTATATCAGCTGTCCAGAATATCATCATGAAGAAAGAACGGATTTTTGAGCTTAGTAAATGCAAAGGGACTGGAAGGCCAAGGAAGACCTCCACTCTTGATTACAGAAGAATCCTCTCTCTGGTAAAGAAAAAGCCCCAGATGCCTGTCCGACAGATTAGAAAGTCGTCAGGAGACTTTTTTTTTTTTGTATTTGTCAGACACTACTATTTGCAGAAATACAGAGACCACACTGCAAGAAGCAAACCACTACTTTGCCACAAAAAGTTTAACATCATCCGCTAAAACGTGGTGGTGGTAGAGTTATTTCTTTATTGGCACACTTAACTTCATTGATGATATAACTGCTGATGGTAGGTGCAAAATGAATTCTGAAGTGTAAAGAAACATTTTATCTGCTCAAAGGTCCAGTAAATGCTTTCAGACTCATTGGATGGCACTTCATCCTACAACAAGATAATTTTTCCAAAGATACCGCTAAGACAACACAGGAATTTTTTCAAAGCCATAAAATTGAAAATTCTTTAATGGCCAAGCCACTCTCCTGATTTAAATCCAGTTGAGCAAGCCTTCCATATGCTAAAGAGAAAAAGTAAGGTGACAAGCCACTGAAATAAGCAATTGTAATTTTAAATTGTGTAGCAATTGTGTAGTAAACCAAACAAAAATGTATCTCTGTCCCAACCATTATGGAGGGCACTGTATGCAAGACATTACTACTATAAGACATTACTCTGGAACACCACCCCAGTGTTATCTTTTCACTGTTGCAGATAAAACTGGTATCTGGTATGGATTTAAAGCAGCTGCCAAATGAAGGCCTGTAAGGTGTCTTTTTCAAAAAAGGCAAATTCTGAGGTACTTGTCCTCGTGTGTAGTTGTACATCTGGTCCTTCTGCTATTTTTCTATCCTGGTTATGTCCAGTTTTCCATCTTCCATAATGGTAGAAGTGAACAAGTTTGCATAAAATACTTAGTTTCTTGGCAGGCCGGCATGCATAATAACCTTCACTTTGAAAAACAACAATAGATTAACATGTTTTTTTGAGAATAAGAAACAAGCTGTTTTTTTTGGCCAGTTTGTAACCTGGAATTGGACTTTATGAATGCTGGTGCCTTGCCACCAAAGGAATGACATTTTGCTTGTTTTATTGGGCAGAATAACAAGGTTTCTGCTAAACTAACAGAATCCCAAATGTTCCACTAATAACCAATGATTGTTTAATCAGGAATAATAAAGTATATGCTAAGAGAGTATACTATTAAGATAATGGAGCAATGGCTGAGGAAAATTAGGGTTTGCAGTCATATGTAAATAATATTATAAATCAATTATTTCATGCAGTAACAGCCATTTGCAGTCAGTAATTTCTTGGCTATATTTTTAAATCAAGTTAAAAGTCAAAACAAAATTTATGGTTGATTTTAAACTTTTGAAAGCAATTGTATATGCTTTATTTTGTTTGTTTGTATAATACAATATGGGATATCAACAAACATCAGTACTAACAAAGCTCCAAAACTGCCTATGAATGATAAACCAAATAACCATTTAGCAAACAACATTTTTGTATGTGTACTGCTTTCTGCCTGAGGTTTGCCTATTTCACTAAATATTTCTAAACGTTATGCCATAGTCAATGATTAAATCAATCAATAATTATACTTACAGATATAACCCTGTAGCCCCATCCAGTCAGAGCTAAAACTTGTTGGAAAAAAACATCAGCAGTGCCACTTACAGGAGGAAGGAATATGATTGGGCATCTTATATTCTTTGGTCCTGCGTCATATATTGACCAAACTTTGCTGTCATCATCATCTACTATAATCTGTGTAGAAAGTGACACAAGAAATGCATTTAATAGGTCTTCAAATTGTATTACTTATTATTTTTGCTTTATTAGAGAATGCACATGCCACATATTACATTAAAAAAAATCTTCCAGTCTTAGAGAGTCATAAAATCCTCCAACTTCTTGTAAATGGAATTAGCTCCATGAATCACAAGAGACTATAAACAGAACTCTTTACACAAGTATTGATCAGCATTTTATGGTGCAGCTACAAATTCTCCATAATACAAATACAACTAATGTTCTTAGGAAAAATGAAGATGATTCCTCGTGTTATCTTACTTTTTTCAGTCTACTCTGTGATATTTATTACCATTAGTTTATAGGCAGAAATACAGTATGAGTATTTAGAGATTTGATACACAGAAACTTTATACAAAGCTGGATCACAGTCTATGACCAGACTATCAGACTTTTTTACGATTTGAGCACATGAATGAAAAATGCACTTGATTTGACTTGATTTTTTTTAAAACCGCTGTAGTGGGCACAAAAAGAAGCACATTACCTGAACAAAAGTATCTGGCTCACTTAAATGAAGGCAGAGCAAAGCAATGCTCTTGGGCCTTGTTGAAGTCTGGTTTCTCCAGCTAAGCCTAATGAGTGGAATGACTGGGGACGCTGCCAGTAATACATAACAACTGTCAAGCAGGGAGTGTCTAGTCAGGATATGGTGGCTAGTTTAGAATTTCCAAATATTTAAAAGTTATTTCAATTAAAAATATCCACATTTATCAATGCATACTCTTAATAGCTACATAACAATGTCTATCCTATGCAGTATGTATTCCCCTTCCAGCATCTTTTTAGAACAGTATAGGACATAAAACCAACTAAACAATTTTTTTAGCACATCCTAGATCAGCACCTTCGGGTTCTTACAGTTGGCAATGCTAGGCATACTCTAAATAGAAGGAAGTCATGGTGAGGGTATGCATTCAACTGGCTTTACTCAATCTGGAGAAGCAGTGATCTGGTTGAATTTCCTAACAAATAAAAACACATTTTTTTATGTATTTATGTCACCCATCTCTTTTATGTTTGCTGTGATTGTGAGCTCAGTTTTTCCTTTAAAACATAATATTCTGGAAGTTGGTTAATCCAATACAGGGTAATGGAGGACTATACACTGTCCCTGAAGCACTGGACGGAAAGTAGAAAAATCAATACTAGATGGGGTAACAGTCTATCGCAAAGCCCACTCATTCACTTAAACTCAAAATTGACCAAGATAGAATCACCTATTAACCAAACAAGCAAAAGTTTAGGAATTGGGAGGGAAATCTACACAAACATGAAGGGAACATGAAAATTCCACAAAAAGAACGCTGCAATAAATGTGAAAGCTAAAGGCTAAACTGCACATACAGACAGCAATAACAAACATGCCTATAAAACAATAAATCACAGTGATATATTGATTACTATTTTCACATTTGCTACAGTGGCTCTCTATAGTCCACACATTTAAAAAAACATAATATATCTTGGCATTAAGTTTTACAAACACCACCACAGACAATGCACAGCTAGTGCAATAAGAAGCATCCAGTTCTTGGTTTATAATGGGCACAGTAGCTAAAACAATTGCAACATTGACTAAAGCTAAAAGTAACAGCACATATCTACACAGCATACTTACATTCATAGATTACATTTAGGAACAGAAGAAACGTTACTCATTTAACAGTGGTTCTATGACCAAACAATACATGAACAAAAAACTGAGAAAAAAACAGCCCTCTTAACCTCTTCAACTGTAACACAGTTATAGAATAAGACACTTTTTATAGAGCAATAGCCGCACCTACCCATTCAGCACTCAAAGACATAAAAAAATAAATAAATAATATTCTTTCTAGCTAAAGACATATGCCCAGTTAGGACTGTTACCAAAGAAACTAGTAAACCCTTTGGGACAAGCACTACGTGATGCCATCACAACACCATTTCATCAGAGTTGTACTGCTTGTCTGGTATAACAAATGCAAATGACATGTCTACAGGCAACGTACTTTGCCACCACAATGGATATGTGGTCAAGCCACACCATAGGGCCTTATAAATCACTAAACCAAAGATGATTTTAATTTGTAGACTATGGGTCTACAAACGGCATTTTTTCCAAAAGACCACACACAGGTAAAACATTGTCCATGGATTGAGGGAAGCAATGGCTATATGGAGCTTACATGAGGACAGGCTCATCTGTATCACTAAGGATGAGATGAAAAGGGTGATGACTGCCATGGTAAATATAATAAAAAAACAATACAAATAAACAAGACTGATCTGACAGTAAATACAATTAAGTGAAACAATGTGTTGTCAAATTGTTATAATGTAATTCTAGGTATGTCATTCCTATTTTCTTTATATATCTTCTCCAAGGAGAAGGCCCTTCTTCACACAGAAACAGTGCCTGCTGATGACAAAGAGGATGATGCTGCACCAAAGAAGAAGGAGAAAAAGGAAGAGCGCACTGAGCAGCTTCTTCAAGATCACTGTAAAGAAAGCTGCAGGACTCACACTGCAACAGGACCAGGCCATAAATCTTGAGCTACAGTCCTACTTCCAGGCAGGGTCACTGGATGCAGAGAAGGTCCAACTGGAGTGGTGGAAGTAATCCTGAAAGCTCTACCCATGGCTCTCAAACCTTGGAAAAAAATATCTGTACATTCCAGCCACATGTTCCTCTTAAGAGAGGATTTTCAGCACAGGCAGAAATACTGTCAACCGCCTGCTCTTATCTCTGAATCCAGACTATGAACACAGGCTATTTTTCTTGGCTAACCTTTACGAAATTACTTTACCAAAATTGTCATGTCTGTCATTTGTGCATATATTTTTTAATTTACTCTTAAAAATAATACATTTTATTTATATACATTAGTGCCTTTCTTATGCTCAATGTGCTTCACAGAGTCTCAAAAAGAAGCAACACGTACTGTATATGTAACATTGGATACAAATGTATTCTGAATAGAACACTAAAATAAATAGACACGGTATATACAAAAGCATTAAACAGAATAAAAGACAATAAACTAGAGTAAAATACTTAATTTAATGCTAAAACAAAACCCTAGCAAATAAGATCATTTGTGATATAGCACACACACAAATTATACTGAGCATCTGGACAGTTAGGAACACAGACAGGAGGAAGAATGTCAAATTTAGTTAAAAGCATTCCTGAACAGATGTGTTTCAAGTTTCTTAGCATCAGAAAAGGACAGAAATGAGAGAATGTGGGATATGTTATGGAGGAAAACCTAAGAAAGTTTAATAATGTGGTCGGAATAAGAAAGCGGGGAATCAAAAATGCAACAAAGGTTTCTAGCATTAAAAGAAGGTCTGATGAGATCACTGCCAACAGTGACCGAAAATAAGCTAATTTTCTTAAATTGCACTTTAGTGCCAATTTGCAGGAGTTGAGTTTTGTTGAAATTTAATTTTAGAGAGTTCTGCTCCATCCAAGATTTAACTTCACTGAGGCAAGTTGTGAGCTGAGAAAGCCCTGATTAATTTTCACTTTTAACACTAGAATTACCAAAGCCTACGATAAAACTCAAACCTGGCCCACTTTAAATCCCTTCAAACCTCTCTGTCAGCATCATTTGTCTTGTAAATGTGGCGATCAAGACAAGCAGCCAACAGCCTAAAATTCCATACCCCCACCGCTGCAGAACAGGCACAAAGTTCTCCCAGCTCAAGTCTTGATTATCTGGGACTCAGGTACCTACAGTTGTATAGGAAAATAATAGATTTTTATTTGGAACACATGCATTTCATGTATGTTCCGTTTCTACAACAATCTATGTAAACAGATTGTTAAAACAGAAAAGTTTTTCATATATTAGTAATAAATGACAAAATGTAGGCATAAACTATATAATGTGTGAAGCCTGAAGTCCAAAGATAAAATAAACACTTTCACAAAAGGTACAAGATTGATACAACAGCTTCTGTGGCGCAGCGGTAAGAACTGCTGATTTGTAATGAAGAGTCCACCGGTTCAATCTTGACTGCTTCAGATATTTACCATTTTGAGTAGTGAGCTGCTCTTATTGTTAATGTTATACAATAAAAACATACATTTGATTTGCGACTGTGACAGCTGGTGTAAATTTGTAGTACTTCTAAAAGTTACTGCTTTTTTTCCCACTTTTATTCTAACAGTCACTATCATGATACATACTAACCCCCTGGAATCTGACACTGTTAGTTTTTATTTGAAACTGGGAATAACTGTAGATGTGAAAGGTGTTTTGAAAAAAATGGGAATGGAAATTCTCTGATCTGGACAGATAACAGCTTACAAACAAACACTGGTGAATCTGCCTTATTGGTATGTCATTGTAACTTGAATTTCTTTTTATTTTGTTTTATTGAGTCTTCCTGCTTACACTGAATTAGTATGCACCTTATGGTGCACTTTCTTATTTATGGCCCCATCTTCACGAAATTTGGTAGGCGGCTTCCCTGCCCTAACCGAAACCGATTTACTTACTTATTTCGAGGGTATAACGCCACTGTCAGCCGATATATTGAACTTTCCAACGTCACCAATTTTCAAACTTCCCGTGTAGGTAAAAGGCTGACCCCATCTTCATGAAATTTGGTAGGTGGCTTCCCTGCGCTAACCAAAACCGATGTACGTACTTATTTCGGTGGTATGACGCCACTGTCGGCCGCCATATTGAATTTTCCAAATGACACTAATTCTCCAACTTCCCGTGTAGGTAGAAGGCTGAAATTTAGCAGGCACATTCCTTACAGCTCACTTACAAAAGTTAAGCAGGGTTCATTTTGAAATTCTACGCGTAACGGTCATAACGATCAACAACGTCCGCCATATTGAACTTTCTTATTCATGGCCCCATCTCCACGAAATTTGGTAGGCGGTGTCCCTGCGCTAACCGAAACCAATGTACATACTTATTTTGGTGGTATGATGCCACTGTCAGCCGCCATATTGAACTTTCCAACGTCACTAATTCTCCAACTTCCCGTGTAGGTAGAAGGCTGAAATTTGGTACTTATTTCGGTGGTATGATGCCACTGCCGGCCGCCATATTGAACTATTCTTTGTTACTTATGGGCCCATCTTCAAGAAATTTGGTACACGGGTTCCCAACGCTAACTGAATCATACTTACGTACATATATACGTCCATAGCCTGCAGCTCGGTCACTGTATGAGGCGGCGTTGGGTCCCCCATCCCAACGCCTCCCACGTTGTTGGCTGCCTGCCTATATAAGGCCGCACGTCGCTCCAGTCTCTACATTCCCTTCCTTGCTTCGCCACGGGATTCACATCTCCCTACTAATAACTACAGCCTTTTTGTTTAATCCACGGCTTCTCCACTGTTTTATTGTTTGTTTATTACAATTATAGTTATTGTATAGGTATTTTACACTTACTTTACATTGCTCAGGTATCCATTTACTTTATCATTCCAACCCCCATTACCATGTCTATCGAGATGATCACTATCGATCAAAGAACTATCACTTACTGAGTGGTTTCCATGCCCGGAGATACCAACTACCTTTTCTATTCTCTTTGTCACATATTGCATGGCCATATCAGGCTCACTCTAGATATTCGGAGGAACATTGTGTCTTATGTATTGAATGACTGGGACAGGTTCAAGGTGTGGACTGATGATGGTACAGGAGATAATTATACTACACAGGAGCACTATAAGAGTGAAATGCTTAAGCCCTTCACCTATGGTTCTGCATGTGAGTTGATGGCTGCCGTTGAATTGCTCGGTTGTCGCTTTGAAGTGTACCGAAATGGCCAAATATTTTACACCTTTCGACAACTGCCAATGCCTCATCTCAACATCTTAGATTCATAGGTGACGATTTCAGTAGTGGACACTTTGATGTTTATACTCTCAAAAGTTGGATGTGATTTTATCGCTGAAACCGGTTGTGTGCTTACAACGCTTGACAGATGCCGAATGTCACTTCAATACAACAAATCCTGCAAATACTGTCATAATTGAAAAAAAACATGAAACTCAAACCGATTATGACAGCAGCAATCCAAGCTGTGAGATTTGAGACAAGATTACTGTTCACATGGCCAACTGTAAGTTGCATGCTCAAGAGTAAGCTCAGCACACAGCTTGGTCATGTTACAACCTGAGGGCCGAACTGACAACATGGTATACAAAGAGATCCTTAACAAATAATTATTGGCATATTTTCCCTTAGTTTAAAAAGGTAAAATTTTCTTCTTAATAAAATTTTAATGCAGTACTTAGCCAGCAAGTGGGTATTTTGCTAGTATATATATATATATATATATATATATATAATATATATATATATATATAAATATATATATATATATATATATATATATATAAAATATATATATATATATATAAATATATAATATATATATACTAGCAGAGAAGTAGTGTGTTAAAGAAGCAATGAAAAAGAAAAGGAAACATTTTGAAAATAACGTAACATGATTGTCAATGTAATTGTTTTGTCACTGTTGTGAGTGATGAGTGTTGTTGTCATATATATATATTTACACACACACA
>NC_053165.1:122216400-122263900 GCF_016835505.1 Polypterus senegalus | reverse complement strand
GTGAAGCTGCTTTTATGGGAGACACAAATGCACCAGTGCAACTTGCCCCACTTTCCCTGTTGCCAAGTAATGTTGAACCAAGTCGGCACAACGGTGGTCTCAAATACGCACTTTGCTGATAAACTGAGCGCACTGTGCACTGATTTTGCACGACTTTGAAGAACAAAAAAAGAATTTTGAGTTATTTCGCAACCCATTTGCCGTCGATGTGGAAACTGCACCTGTGCAGATTCAGATGGAGGTCATTGAGCTGCAGTGTAATAGCACACTGAAGGCAAAGTACGATACTGCAGTGCCCGCACAGTTTATTCACTCCATTCCCGCTGAAATGCTCCAGTTTCGTCTACATGCGGTGCGAACCTTGTGCATGTTTGGTAGCACATATCTGTGTGAGAAGCTCTTTTCAGTGATGACGACTAACAAAACAGCACACAGGAGTCGCCTTACTGATGAGCACCTGCTGTCCATCAGGACAATCTCCACAACACAGAACCTCACACCAAACAAACGAACTTGTTGCCAAAAAAAGATACCAGGCGTCCAGCTCTAATAACATGACATATGACCAAAGACAACTGAATGATTTGATTTGTTATTGCTGAAAAGAACAAATTTTATTTATATTTACAGGTTTTGTTATGCAGCATGTTCATATTTGAATTTGTATAATTTTGGCAGGATATATTTTTATGGAGAGCAAAATCTTTTGGGATATTTCACATTTAAGTTTATTTTTTATGTAAAATTATATAAGAGTAAAGAAATTTGAATCTTTGTTCTTTTAACGTTTACATTATTTCTAACTTGTATAATTTAGACAGGATATATTTTTATGGAGAGCAAAATATAAGATATTTAAGGTTTGAGTTGATTTATTCCGGAATAATATTCTGTCGACTAAATAAAAATTCCTTATATTTAAAATTTAAATAGAACTTGAACAGAAATGATAGTTCCTAATATCCACGAAGACTTGCACGTAAGAGCGGCAGTCATCCGTTTTAACAAGCAGCGTATTGCACTGATACGAAATAGCCTGCCCATTTAATTATTTAGGAATGGATAAATAAATTAAGATTTTGTACAAATAATGTTTTTCATTCTTCTTCCTTCATGGATTCTGGCACCCCCACCAACAGTTGCTCATATATATGTGTGTGTGTGTATACTGCATGTATATATATATATATACATATATACATATATGTGTATATATGTGTGTGTATGTATATGTATACACGCTGCGAAGCGTGGGTATTTTGCTAGTATATATATATATATATATATATATATATATATATATATATATATATATATATATATATATATACATACACACACACTGCTCACAAAATTAAAGGAACACTTTAAAGAAACACATTAGATACATCAGATCTCAATATGAAGTTGGATATCTATACAAATAACGACAGGGCAATGTCTTAGGAACAAAAGGATGCCAAGTCTTTTAATGGAAATAAAAGTTTTCTGCCTACAGAGGGCTCAATTGTGTAGACAACCTAAAATCAGAGTGAAATGAAGATGTGGCAGGCTAGTCCATTTTTTCAAAAACTTAATTTCTGCTACTCAAAATGCTTTTCAGTATCTTGTGTGGCCTCCACGAGCTTGTATGCATGCTTGACAACGTCGGGGCATGCTCCTAATGAGACGACGGATGGTGTCTTGTGGCATTTCCTCCCAGATCTGTATGAGGGCATCCCTGAGCTGTTGTACAGTCTGAGGAGCAACCTGGCGGCGCCTAATGGACCGAAACATAATGTCCCACAGATGTTCTATTGGGTTTAAGTCAGGGGATCGAAGGCCATTCAATTGTTTCAATTCCTTCATCCTCCAGGTACTGCCTGCATACTCTTGCCACATGAGGCCGGGCATTGTCATGCATTAGGAGGAAACCAGGACCTACTGCACGAGCGTAGGGTCTGACAAAGGGTCCAAGGATTTCATCCTGATACCTAATGGCAGTCAAGATGCCGTTGTCTAGCCTGTAGAGGTCTGTGAGTCGCACCATGGAAATGCCTCCAAGATCATCACTGACCCACCACCAAACCAGTCATGCTAAATGATGTTACAGGCAGCATAATATTCTCCACGGCTTCTCCTGACCCTTTCACATCTTTCACATATACTCAGGGTGAACCTGATCTCATCTGTGAAAAGCACAGTACGCCAGTGGTGGACCTGCCAATTCTGGTATTCTATGGCAAATGCCAATTGAGCTCCCCGGTGCTGTGCAGTGAGCACAGGGCGCAGTAGACATTTGGGCCCTCAGGCAACCCTCATGAAGTCTGTTTCTGATTGTTTGGTCAGAGACATTCACACCAGTGGCCTACTGGAGGTCATTTTGTAGGGCTCTGGCAGTGCTCATCCTGTTCGTCCTTGCCCAAAGGAGCAGATACTGGTCCTGCTGATGGGTTATGGACCTTCTGTGGCCCTCTCCAGCTCTCCTAGAGTAACTGCTTGTCTCCTAGAATCTCCTCCATGCCCTTGAGACTGTGCAGGGAGACACAGCAAACCTTCTGGCAATGACACGTATTGATGTGCCATCCTGGAGAAGTTGGACTAACTGTGCAACCTCTGTAGGGTCCAGGTATCGCCTCATGCTACCAGTAGTGACACTGACTGTAGCCAAATGCAAAACTAGTGAAGAAACAGTCAGAAAAGATGAGGAGGGAAAAATGTCAGTGGCCTCCACCTGTTAAACCATTCCTGTTTTGGGGGCCATCTCATTGTTGCCCCTCTAGTGCATCTGTTGTTAATTTCATTAACACCACAGCAGCTGAAACTGATTAACAACCCCCTCTGCTACTTAAATGACCAGATTAATATCCCATAAGTTTCATTGACTTTATGCTATACTCTGATTAAAAAGTGTTCCTTGAATTCTTTTGAGCAGTATATATACGTAGACTCTTACCCATTATGACAGTAACAATCCAAGCTGTGAGAAAACAGTAAAAAGGAGGCGTGTCAGACGTCGTAGTACATTTTCTGATGCAGCTAGATGAAAACAACTTTGTGACGCTGCCGCCAAATACACAAAACAATTACTTTGACAATCATGTTACATTATTTTTAAAATGTTTCATTTTCTTTTTCATAACTTCTTTAACACACGACATCGCAAGCTGGTATTTTGCTATATATATATATCACAGCGACACTCATAACAGTGACAAAACAATTACATTGACAATCATGTTACGTTATTTTCAAATTGTTTCCTTTTGTTTCTCTTTTCTTCTTTAACACACTACTTCTCCGCTGCCAAGCGTGGGTATTTTGATATATATATATATATATATATATATATATATATATATATATATATATATATATATATAGATATATATATAGAGAGAGAGAGAGAGAGAGAGAGAGAGAGATATATATATATATAGATATAGATATAGATATATATATGAGAACAACACTCATATCAATGACAAAACAATTACATTTACAATCATGTTACGTTATTTTTAAAATTTTTCCTTTTCTTTTTTCATACCTTCTTTAACACACTATTTCTCTGCTGCGAAGCGCGGTATATACACATGCCCACATATACAGTGGTACCTTTGGTCACGACTGTAATTTGTTCCAAAACTCTGGACGTGACCTGATTTGGTCGACCCGAACGTAAATTCCCCATAAGATTGTATGTAAATACAATTAATCCGTTCCAGGCCATACAAACTACAGTAATCCCTACTCGATCGCGGGGGTTGCGCTCCAGAACCTCCCGAAATAGATGAAAATTCGCAAAGTAGAAACCATATGATTGTATGGTTATTTTTAAATATTTTAAGCCCTTATAAACTCTCCCACACTGTTAACATTATTAGAGCCCTCTAGACATGAAATAACACCCTTAAGTCAAAAGTTTAAACTGTGCTCCATGACAAGACAGAGATCTTCTTTCTTCTTTCTCACAATTAAAAGAATGCAAATATATCTTCTCTTCAAAGGAGTGCCCGCATCAGGAGCAGAGAATTTTGGAGTGAGAGAGAGAGAGAGAGAGAGAGCGCTCGTAAAGAAAAGCAAACAATCAAAAAATCAATACGTGTGCTTTTAAGTATTCCGAAGCACCGCAATAAAGCGGCATTTGTTAGAGGTGCGTCAGTATCTTCTAAGCAAACAGCCTCTGTGCAAACAGCCCCTCTGCTCACATCTGCTCCGTCAGGCACAGAGAACGTCAGAGAGAGGGCGAGATTAAAGCAAACAATCAAAAAATCAATACGTGCGGTTTTGTGCTTTTAAATATGCCAAAGCACCGCGATAAAGCAGCATTTCTTAGAGGAGCGTCCGCATCCACTAGGCAAACAGACCCTCTGCTCACACCCCCTCCGTCAGGCGCAGAGAATGTCAGAGAGTGTGAGATAGAGGAAGAGACAAGCAAACAATCAAGCACCGCGCGGGATGCATATCTTACATCATTGAGGAGTTTTAGTTAATATGTAATACATGCTCTGATTGGGTAGCTTCTAAGCCATCTGCCAATAGCGTCCCTTGTATGAAATCAACTGGGCAAACAAAATGAGGAAGCATGTACCATAAATTAAAAGACCCATTGTCCGCAGAAATCCGCGAACCAGCGAAAAATCCGTGATATATATTTAGAAATGCTTACATTTAAAATCCGCGATAAGAGTGAATCCGCGAAAGTCGAAGCGCGATATAGCAAGGGATTACTGTATATGTAAATATATATTTTTTTAAGTATAAAAATAGTTAATTATACCATAGAATGCACAGTTTAATAGTAAACTAAATGTAACAACATTGCATAACACTGAAAAACCCATGAACAACAGAGAAAACTAACATTTTAAGAGTTCATGCTAGATGCTTACGAAGCGCTCGCTGTAAACACTTTATGAGTTTTAAGGACAGGAAAAAAAATTAAATGCCACTTCTCTTGCGAAACTTTTCATACCATTCTCTACTACTGGCTTTAAATGCCTCATCTATGATCGCCTCGCTTACGCTATCCCCTGTAAGATGCTTCTTATTCAACCACACTAGCAACAGTATTTCCACCTCTTCCAGCACTTGAGGCCTCTGCTTGTTTAACATTGTAACACCTTTTGCAGCATCAGCTGCTTTGTATACGCAAAGAAAAGAAAATGGAAAACGGAAAATGGGAAATCATTGGTGCTTACGAACGCGCATAGGGAAACTGGCCGCCAGTGTTTCTGTTCGCCACCAGAGTGACTGGTTGTGAACAGAGGCAAAATTTTGGCAAACTTTTTGATCGTAACCCGATTTGAACATGTTCCGAAACATTCGTGACCAGAGGTCACTAGAGGTCTCTAGAAGTTAGACAATATAAAATTCTACTTCAAATGCATCATACAGACCAATTTCACTTCTGAATAATGATGTTAAGATACTCTCCAAAGTCCTAGCTAGAAGGATGGAGAAAGTGCTGCCTTCGGTAATATCACAAGATCAAACTGGATATATTAAAGGCTGACACTTAGTTCCCAATCTTCGACGCCCGTTTAATGTAATATATTCACCCGCAAAGTCAAACACCCCAAGGATATTATTGTTATTGGATGCAGAAAATTGGAGAAATTTGGGTTTGGCCCGAACATTTGTGCATGGATCAAACTACTGTATACCAATCCAGAAGCTTCAGTTTGTATTAACAAAATTAATTCATACTACTTTAAAGCAGAACGTGGTACCAGAAAAGGATGCCCCTTGTCACCACTGCTTTTTGCAATCGCCATTGAGCCACTGGCAGTTCACTGTCAAAATGCTTATGAGATAAAGGGGATTATCAGAAAAGGACTTGAACACAAAATTTCTCTATATGCAGATAATATGGTACTATATATATATCAGATCCACAACATACTGTGCCTGCAGTCTTAACAGCACTTACAGAATTTCAAAAGATTTCTGGTCTCAGAATTAATTTGACTAATGTGTGCTCTTTCCAGTGAATTCTCAAGCACACAATCTTAGATTGGACACCTACCCCTTGATCATCACAGATCAGTTTAAGTACCTAGGGGTAAATATCACAAGTAAGCATAAAGCTCTATATCAACAGAATTTCGCCATCAGTATGGAAGAGATTAAGCAAGACTTGCATAGATGGTCAACAATTCTTCTCACTTTAGCTGGAAGCATTAATATTGTTAAGATGAATATCCTTCCTAAACTTCTCTATTTTCAAAACAATCCAATATACATCAATAAATCTTTTTCAAGACATTAGATTCAACCATAAACTCATTTATTTGGACTTCAAAACATTCACATATCCAAAGAGCGACCCTATAAAGACCTAGGGCGCAAGCTGACATGGCTCTACCTAACTTTCAATTTTATTACTGGACAGCAAATATACTAGCTATTAAAACCTGGACAAGAACACAAACAGATGAACATACACATGCTTGGTCCACAACAGACAGACAGAATCCCAAGGGGAAATTCACATACTCCAGCAGCAGCATACCGATAAAGAACAATATTAAATTAAAGAGTGATAACAAAGAAAGGTATAACAGACAGACGATAACTTTGTAAAATGTTAACGTTTACCCCTTTGGTGGAATTGAACAGTCACATAGTGTGGGGGAGGAAAAATCTCCTTAGTCTTTCAGTGGAGCAAGACAGTAACCAGGTTTCCATTCAAGGAGTTTTTGCGAAAAAATATTTAGCGCTTCAAATTTTAGTTGATGGAAATGCTAATTATCAATAAAATGTTGTACATGTCGACATAATATTTTTCCGTTTAAATTTAGTGCATAAATTCCATATCGATAGTTCAAATGTCGCAAAATCTACATTGGAAACACTTTTTTTCGGGAAAAAAAGGGCTTTAACGCAAATAAATGTGTCACATGATACATTTTCATCACGTGCAATCAAAACGAGAATAGCGGAGCGGTTCGCATGGTCTGATGAAGAGACTTGTTATTCTCGTGATGAGCCAAATGCAGTAGCTTATAGGCTGGGTCTCCTGCTACTAAAAGGGGTACCTGAACTCCCTCCACATCAACTGTAGCCTGGGGGTGTCTCTCAGGATGTCTAAATAATACAAAAACCGCAAAGGTAATTTACTGTGCCAGTCAAAATATTTAATAAACCGTGTGTTTCATTATCTAAACATTTTTTTCTTATTATTAAATGGTAGATGTTTTAGTATATATGAGAAATTCTCTCAGTAATATTACCTTTAGTTTTTTTTTGATTAAACGTCGTTATTTTGAATTAATTCAAATTTCAGTTTTAATTAAAAACCTTAAGGGAAGCAGGTTACAGTACTAATTCAGTTGTTATCGCACTGACAAGGGATGTTGAAAGGTAGGCTCACCTGTACAGATCCGATGCTACAAACACAGCTGCATCATGGGCACTTCCAGGAGTGCCAACGCAAATGTCTCGTATCATGCACCTGTCATCAACAAGGGCCTGGAGAACAACAGATGACCACCCTTTGCGATTAATGTCGGGGGAAGAATAGGCACATGCGTGCCATCCAGCGCACCGTAAATCTGTGGCACAAGATGCACTAAGGAATTGCGGTATGCAATTTCATTGGCCTCCGCTAGAGTCGGAAGTCTGATATAACGCCGCATTAATTTTTTTTTAATAGTGGTGCACACAGCATATACACATCGATGGACGGTAGTTTTACTAACCCCGAAAGTTTCTCCAACTACTCTATACTCAGCGCAGGTTGCCAGCTTGTAAAGGGCGATGGCAACCACAACTGGTGGTTGGTGGCAACCTGTGATGGGCGCAACATCAGGACTGATGAATCCACACAACATCTCAAACGTCGGCCGTGTCATTCTAAAATGTTGCAGCCAGAGATTTTCTGTAAAGTGTCTCTCCACCACCTCCTCCCAGAAGGTCTTATTCCATCGTCTCTCCCATACCCGTGGGTTTCATCGCACTGGTGTACATTCTTCGAGCTCTAGGGCTATCGGACAAGCAACTGCTTCATTCTGCTGTCGTCTTCGGATATTATGTACAATTCCAATTATTTGTGAAACTGAAATAACAGTAAGCTGGCAAATTTTAAAAAACTGTCTGAATAATCTCTCCATTTCTTTGTTTAGTAGAGGGGGTGTAACGTGGAAAACAGAAGGTAGATAATTTGCGACATACACAAAATTATGTATGGAAAAGGCTCAAGGGCAGATTTATTTTTGTGATACAACAAAACTTATGCGATAGTTCGTTTTGGGGTGACATCATCACGCACACCATTTTATCGATAAAAAGCCAGTTAGATGGAAACAGGCTGGAGACAGCAAATTTCGCACATTTTTTTTTCGTATATTTTGTTTGTCGATAACAAAACTTCGCAAAAAACTGGATGGAAACTTGGCTAGTGACAGCAGTCTGTTGCTGAAACTGCTCCTCTGTGTGGAGATATTGTTCAGTGGATGCAGTGGATCCTCCATTATAGACAGGAACCTGCTCAGTGCCCGTTGGTCTGCCACGGATGTCAAACTGTCCAGCTCCGTGTCCACAATAGAGCCTGTCTTCCTCAACAGTTTGTCCAGGCGTGAGGCATCCCTCTTCTTTATGCTGCCTCCCCAGCACACCACCGTGTAGAAGAGGGCACTCACCACAACCGTTGATATAACATCTGCAGCATCTTATTGTAGATGTTGAAGGACACCAGCCTTCTAAGGAAGTACAGTTAGGTCCATAAATATTTGGACAGAGAGAGTTTTTTTCTAATTTTGGTTCTGTACATTACCACAATGAATTTTAAATGAAACAGCTAGGATGCAGTTGAAGTGCAGACTTTCAGCTTTAATTCAATGGGGTAAACAAAACAATTGCATAAAAATGTGAGGCAACTAAAGCATTTTTTAACACAATCCCTTCATTTCAGGGTGTCAAAGGTAATTGATCAATTAACTCAAAGGCTATTTTATGGGCAGGTGTGGGCAAGTCCGTCGTTATGTCATTATCAATTAAGCAGATAAAAGGCCTGGAGTTGATTTGAGGTGTGGTGCTTGCATGTGGAAAATTTTGCTGTGAACAGACAACATGCGGTCAAATGAGCTCTCCATGCAGGTGAAAGAAGCCATCCTTAAGCTGCGAAAACAGAAAAAAACAATCTGAGAAATTGCTACAATATTACAAATGGCAAAATCTACAGTTTGGTATATCCTAAGAAAGAAAGCAGACACTGGTGAACTCAGCAACACAAAAAGACCTGGATGTCCACGGAAGACAACAGTGCTGGATGATCGTAGAATCATTTCCATGGTGAAGAGAAACCCCTTCACAACAGCCACTGCAGTAAAGGCCGGGCAAAGCTTTAAAAAGGAGGAAACCCAGCATCTGGTGATGTCCATGAGTTCAAGACTTCAGGCTGTCATTGCAAGCAAAGGGTTTTCAACCAAGTATTAGAAATAAACATTTTATTTCCAGTTGTTTAATTTGTCCAATTACTTTTGATCCCCTGAAATAAAGGGATTGTGTTAAAAAAACTACTTCCCTCACATTTTTATGCAATCCTTTTGTTCAACCCACTGAATTAAACTTGAAAGTCTCCACTTCAACTGCATCCGAGTTGTTTCATTTAAAATTCATTATGGTAATGTACAGAACCAAAATTAGAAAAAAGTTGTCTCTGTCCAAATATTTATGGACCAAGCTGTATAGTCGACTCTGTCCTTTCTTACACAGAGCACCCTCTGCACACAGTTACCTCTGATGATCACTGGGTCCATGAGAGGCCTGGGCCTCCTAAAATCCACCACCAGCTCCTTGGTTTTGCTGGTGTTCAGTTGTAGGTGGTTTGAATCACACCATTTAACATTTTAAGTCCTTGATTAGTTTCCTATACTACTCCTCCAGCCCACTCTTGATGCAGCCCACGATAGTAGTGTCATCAGCAAACTTTTGCATGTGGCAGGACTCCGAGTTGTATTGGAAGTCTGATGTATATAGGCTGAACAGGACCGGAGAAAGTACAGTCCCCTGCAGCACTCCTGTGTTGCTGACCACAATGTCAGACCTGCAGATCCTGAGATGCACATACTGAGGTCTGTCTTTAAGTCCATGATCCATACTACCAGGTATGAATCTATTCCCATCTCTGTCAGCTTGTCCCTAAAGAGCAGAGGTTGGATGGTGTTAAAGGCGCTAGAAAAGTCCAGAAACATAATTCTTATAGCACCACTGCCTCTGTCCAAGTGAGAGAGGGATCGGTGTAGCATATAGATGATGGCATCCTCTGCTCCCATCTTCTCCTGGTATGCGAACTGCAGAGGGTCGAGGGCGTGGTGGACCTGTGGCCTCAGGTGGTGAAGCAGCAGCCGCTCCATGGTCTTCATCATCTGTGATGTCAGAGCAACAGGCCGGAAGTCATTCAGCTCACTAGGATGTGATAGCTTTGGGACAGGGGTGATGCAAGATGTTTTCCAAAGCCTCGGGACTCTCCCCTGTTCCAGGCTCAGGTTGAAGATGCACTGTAGAGGACTCCCCAGCTCCAACACGCATTCTTTCAGCAGTCGTAGCGATACTCCATCTGGACCCGCTGCTTTGCTGGCATGAAGTCTCCTCAGCTGTCTGCTTACCTGGGCTGCTGTAATTGTGGGTTGGGGGAAACTCTCTATGCTGGTATCAGCAGAAGAATGGGTGGAGGGTGCAGTACTCCGAGGTGAGAGTGGGTTAGGGTGGCCAAACCTGTTGAAGTTGTTTGTCAGTGGCATCATGTATAAATGGTGCATAGGCACAGAAATATTGCTTAAGAACGTTTCCACGTTCAAATCGCGATGTATAAAACCTAAACTTGATGTAAAGCCACGCACATTTCCACGGTACCTCATACCCTGTCGTATGCAAGTTCACCGCTCGGTTTTGCAGACTGCTGGCACCCAGCGTCAAAGCAGTGCTACTGTTCCTGTGTGGTTATCCTGTCTTTTCCTGACGCGGCTTTATAAATACACTGAAATTAACCACATATTGTTTATTAGTTTAAAGCATCTGATTGTAATTAATCAGTAACAATATAATGGTCCACGGAATGGTCAAACTATTCTAAATACCATAGCTGCTTTAGCGTTGTTACTCTCACTGCACCTTCCTTTTTCTTCTTTCAGCTGCTCCTGTTAGGGGTTGCCACAGCGGATCATCTTTTTCCATATTACTCTCGCTGCACCACTTGGAGATGCTGATTTGAAAGAGAATTATCGGTATACAGCATTAAGCACACGCTGCCTCCGCCATGCGTCCTATTTGAACTGCTCTCATACGACAAATGCTTCAAACCTTTCCTGTACGGACCTCACGGTTCAGAAACAATTTCATCCCAAGAGCTCTAAACGCACTCAATCAGTCCATCAACTGCTCCTTGAAGAACTGTCTGTACTTATAAGTACAATCACCTCACTGTAAACTTGCACTACAGTTATAATACTGCACAACCTGAGCCACTTTATAAAGAGTGTATTTACATATGATGACGATATAATTTTTAAGATGAAATGCAGAAAAATATATTTATTATATTATACAGAGAAAACTTTAACTTCAATTAAATCTATATTGTTAATAAATAAAAGGACATGGTGTTGCTACGCTAGCAAGGATCTGTTGCTCCACTCACGATTGTTTCTGCCTTGCACTGTATGCTTCACTGGGACTGGCATGAAGGATAGAATAATTAAACATGTACTACGAAGATATTTCAATGTTCCTTAAAAGTTTTGAAGAATCGGCATTATAAGCTTACAGATGGCTTAATGTTCATTACAGAGCTCATTGTGTGGCGATCGGTTACTATGAGAAAGAAAAGGAAGGACAGGAATTGGAGGTTAGTACGTTTGAAAGAGATGCACCTGCACAGGGCCGCCAAATTCCAGGGGCCCACACCAATATATATTGAGTATAAAACAGAAAGAGAAAATAACGACACAGCTAAAAACGCAGCGGCAAATTTCAGCAAAAGTTAAACGCTTGTGTCATGAGCATGACGCAGCTATGCAGTGTCCGCAACGGACGTGGCCGTCCGCCGTGCATAAGATAACATATTGACATTGGCGGGTGAAGGAGCCACCGATTCTTTCTATGCCCAAGGGCCGCCACGAGCCTAGAGCCGCCCCCGAGTACTGCTGCAATAAATTATTACATCGAAGGTCGCGCACAATCACTGTGCCACCGTGTTCCCGTGTTTAATAACGTGCTTTAACTCCTATCATCATGAAAATGATATCACATATATATCTCAGTATTTTAGTTATTCAGAGAGCTGTAATATCATGAATGTAATGGACTCTGTGTTCTGTCGGAGGTAGAGAAAGCCGGTTTAAGAAGCACGTGCTGATTCACACACATAGAGCACATAGAAGATCAAATACAATACAAAGTATTTAACGTGCTACTTTAGTTACGATGGGATTTGAGAAACTAGTTAATTAAACGATTTTAAGATGAAGTTTATGATGTTCTACTTTAATGACAAAATAAACGTGATTAAAGTGGAAATTTTGAGATTGAAGTTGACATTTTGGGCTTTTTCCCCACTGTGTGCCTTTTTTTACCCCCATCCATTATCCACTGCTTATCCGGGGTCGGGTCGCGGGGGCAGCAGCCTAAGCAGGGAAGCCCAGACATCCCTCTCCCTGGCCACCTCCTCCAGTACCTCTTGGAGGACCCCGAGGCGTTCCAGGGCCAGCCGGGAGATATAATCCCTCCAGCGTGTCCTGGGTCCGCCCCCTTCTCACAGTGGGGCATTCCCAGAACACCCCCCCAGGGAGGCGTCCAGGGGGCATCCTAACCACCTCAACTGACTCCTCTCAAAGCCGAGGAGCGGCGACTCTACTCCGAGTCTCTCCCGGATACCTGAACTCCTCACCCGATCTCTAAGGGAAAGTCCAGCCACCCTGCGGAGAAAACTCATTTCGTCCGCTTGTATCCGCGATCTTGCTCTTTCGGTCACTACCCAAAGTTCGTGGCCATAGGTGAGGGTAGGAACGTAGATCGAACGGTAAATCAACAGCCTCGCCTTTTGGCTCAGCTCATTACTGCGGATCCCGCACTGATCCGTCTGTCAACCTCCCGCTCCATCCTTCCCTCACTCGTGAACAAGACCCCGAGATACTTGACCTCCTCCACTTGAGGCAGTACCATGCTCCCAACCCGGAGAGAGCATTCCACCCTTTTCCAGCTGAGAACCATGGCCTCGGATTTAGAGGTGCTGACTCTTATCCCCGCTGCTTCACACTCGGCTGCGAACCGCTGCATTGAGAGCTGGAGATCACCGTCCGATGAAGCCAACAGAACCATGTCATCCGCAAATAGCAGAGATTAGATTCTGAGGTCACTGAACAAGACCCCCTTCTCCTCCTTGGCTGCACCTAGAAATTCTGTCCATAAAACTTATGAACAGAATCGGTGACAAAGGGCAGCCCTGGCAGAGTCCAACCTAAACAGGAAACGAGTCCGACTTATTACCGGCAATGCAGACCAAGCTCCTGTTCCTCCTGTACAGGGACTGGATGGCTTGTAACAATGAACCTTGTACCCCGTACTCTTGGAGCACACCCCATAGGATGCTTCGAAGGACACAGTCGAATGCCTTCTCCAAATCCACAAAACACATGTGGACTGGTTGGGCAAACTCCCATGCCCCCTCCAGGATCCTGGCCAGGGTGTAGAGTTGGTCCAGTGTTCCACGGCCGGGACGGAATCCATATTGTTCCTCTTGAATCTGAGATTCGACCATCGACCGAACTCTCTTCTCCAGCACCCCTGAACAGACCTTACTGGGGAGGCTGAGGAGTGTGATCCCCCTATAGTTGGAGCACATCCTCCGGTCACCCATCTTAAAAAAGGGGAACCACAACCCCGGTTTACCAATCCAGAGACACTGCCCCCGATGTCCATGCAATGTTGCAGAGACGTGTCAACCAGGACAGCCCCACAACATCCAGAGCCTTGAGGAATCCAGAGTGAAGCTCGTCCACTCCAGGGGCCCCGCCACCTCAGAGCTTTTTAACTAACTCGGCGACATCAGCCACTGTTATGGACAGGCCCCCCCGGAGTCCTCCAGCTCTGCTTCCTCTAAGGAAGACATGCTGGTAAAATTGAGAAGATCCTCGAAGTATTCCTTCCACCGGTCAATAACGTCTACAGTTGAAGTCAGAAGGGCCCCATCTCCACTGTACACAATGTTGGTGGAGCACCACTTTCCCCTCCTGAGGCGCCTGACGGTTTGCCAGAACCTTCTCGGTGCCGACCGAAAGTCGTTTTCCATGACTTCCCCAAACTCCTCCCATGCCCCAGTTTTTGCCTCTGCAACAGCCAATGCCGCCACATGCTTGGCCCGCCGGTACCCCTCAGCTGCCTCTGGAGTCCCACTGGTCAACCAGACCCGATAGGACTCTTTCTTCAGCTTGATGGCCTCTCGAACCTTAGGTGTCCACCACCGGGTTCGTGGATTGCTGCCACGAGAGGCACTGACAACCTTGCGGCCACAGCTCCGTTCTGCTGCTTCGACAATGGAGGCTCGGAACATGCCCCATTCAGACTCAATGTCCTTCGCCTCCCTCGGAATGGGGATGAAGTTCTGCCGGAGGTGGCAGTTAAAGATTTTTCTGACCGGTTCCTCCGCCAGACGTTCCCAGCAGACCCTCATTATTCGTTTGGGTGTGCCTGGTCTGTCCGGTAGCCTCTCCTGCCATATGATCCAACTTATCACCAGGTGGTGATCAGTTGACAGCTCAGCCCCTCTCTTCATCCGAGTGTCCAAGACATAAGGTCGCAGATCTGATGACACGATTACAAAGTCGATCATCGAGCTGCGACCTTGGGCATCCTGGTGCCAAGTGCACTTATGGACACCCTTATGCTCGAACATGAAGTTCGTTATGGACAATCCATGACCAGCACAGAAGTCCAACAACTGAACACCACTCGAGTTTAGATCAGGTTGGCCGTTCCTCCCAATCACGCCTCTCCAGGTTTCATTGTTGTTGCCGACGTGAGTGTTTAAGTCTCCCAGCAGGACGATAGAGTTCCCAGGAGCTGCACCTCGCAGTGCCTCTTCCAGGGACTCCAAGAAGGCTGGATACTCTGAACTGCTGTTCAGCGCATAAGCGCAAACAACAGTCAGAGTCCTTCCCCCAACTCGAAGTTGTAGGTAAACAACCCTCTCGTCCAACGGGGAGAACCCCAACGTACAGGCCTTGAGCCGGGGGGCCATAAGCAAGCCCACCCCTGCCCAACGCCTCTCACCCACAGCAACTCCAGAGTGGAACAAAGTTCAGCTTCTCTCAAGAGGAATGGTTCCAGAGCCCAGACCATGCATAGAGGTGAGCCGGACTATATCTAGCCGGTACCTCTCAACCTCTCACCCCAGTTCAGGCTCCTTCCCCACCAGAGAGGTAACATTCCATGTTCCAAAGGCCAGTTTCGGCAACCGAGGGTCAGAACACCAGAGTTCCCGCCTTTGGCTACCACCCATATCACATTGCACCCGACCCCTATGGCCTCTCTTGCAGGTGTGATGGGCCCACAAGAGAGCGGAACCACGTTGCTCCTTCAGGCTGAGCCTGGCTGGACCCTGTGGTCGAAGGTTCAGCCACCAGGCGCTTCCCAGCGAGCCCTTCCCCCGGGCCTGGCTCCAGGGTGGGGCCCCAGGTACCCTATTCCGGGCAAGGGAAACGCCGATCCTTGTTTTTAAGTCCATATGGGGTCTCAGGGTCAATTTAGTCTGGATCTTCACCTCTGACCTGTTTGCCGTGGGAAGCCCTACCAGGAGCATGTAGCTCCTGACAACATAGCTCCGAGGATCACTAGACCATGCAAGCCCCTCTGCCACGACAAGGCCTTGATCCAAGAAGGGCTTTTTTTTTCCTCTATAGCCTAATAAGCTTTCATATGACACTCAGCGGTGGGCTACGACTCGCCTTTTCACGGCGACTTTAATATTTGACAACTTCTTTTTTATTTCAGGCACTGTGTGACTTTGTGAACTTGAACTTTCGAGTTTCTCCACCATGTCACTCAATCAACTTCCTTTAGTTGTTTATACCACTGTTTAAACCAACAAATAGTACGTTTTTCCTTTCCTCCACTTGGCATTCGCTGAAATTCTTTCATTTTCCTCTTGTTATTCCCATTGTCTTTTCACAGAACGCTGATCTTAAGGGCTATTTATATTGATTTGCATATTGAAAGAGGCGTAATTCTGGGAGGAGTTGGGGCAGAACAGCAGGCGTGTACACAAGCATTACTTTTCAAGCTGACCGGGATTTATGTAGCGGAAGAAAACGGAAGTTGGCAAGTGCACAGATTCCTGCATCTGGATTTTTCTGTGCGTAAGGACATTTCGGCTTTTGTGCTTACGTCATGTTATAGTGCGAATTCTACGCATGGTGTTATGTATGAGGCCCCTGGTTTGCGTTCTCCACGTCTCTCTTGATGGTGGCACCCCACTTCGAGCTGCAGCCAGTGATGATCTTCATCCCATCCCACACTTCCTTCATGCTGTTATTCTGCAACTTCTGCTCCAGCTTTCTCCTGTACTGCTCCTTTGCCGCCCTGAGCTGGACTCTGAGTTCCTTCTGCACGTGCTTGTGCTCATGCTGATCACTGCCTTTAAAAACCATTTTCTTCTGGTTCTAAAGGCCCTTCATGTCCCTTGTAATCCATGGCTGCTTGTTAGCATAGCAGCGTACTGTTCTTACTGGAACTACAATGTCCATACAGAAGTTGATGTAGTCAGTAGTGCAGTCAACAGCCTCCTCAATGTTCTTACTATGTGAACCCTGCAGGATATCCCAGTCCATAGTACCAAAGCAGTCTCTCAGAGCCTGCTCTGCCTCAGGGGACCACTTCCTGAATGAGCGTGTGGTTGTAGGTAGTTCCCTTACTCCTGGTTTGTAGTGAGGCTGAAGCAGAACCAGGTCACGATCTGCTTTCCCAAGCGCAGGCAGTGGGGAGGTGCTGTATGCGTCTTTAATGTTTGCAAACAGTAGGTGGATAGTTCTATTTCCCCAGGTGTTACAATCCACATATTGGGAGAAGGCAGGTAATGTTTTGTCCAGCGTCACATGGTTAAAGTCTCCAGAGATTAGCACAAGCGCCTCGGGGTGCTGCGTTTGTACTTTAGCAACAGCGGAATGGATGATGTCACCCGCTATCTCCACGTTGTAGCGAACTCCACTAATTGATGGTTGAGGAGTCCGACACACACAAAAACCTCCTTCTAATAGGAAATTATTATTATAATGTCCGAGCACCGACAGAACCTTAGACCCAACTTTGATGTTCCCCAGATGGAGTTGTTTATATCAAAAAAAGAAATAAACACCTAACAATTGTTTAACCAAAAAAAAAATATATATATATTATAAAGCACACCAGTAATAACCCTTCATACAAGTCACTCCTTATCCAAAAAATATACACCCAGTAACAGACCAACCCCTTTGACCCTTATATACTATACAGACAGACAGCAAGAAAGAAAGCCCAGAAAAGCACCAAAGATATATCCTTTTAACAACACCCCCCTATATTCAAAATAGATATCTATAGCAATACACATATATACACATATATACAAATATAAAATTATACCCACAGAGTCACAATCCCCACATGTTCCCCATTCCCTTTTATATAAGGTTGATTTAAAGAGTCTAGCCACACGGCCTGGGAAGTCCGTGAATAGTCCAGTAATCTAGACAACTCCGTTCCGCTGCCTAGTAATCTGATTTATAAGTAAAAGGAGCGATCTCACCGGCTTGGGGACGATCCTTCGTTAAGAGATGAAATCCGTCTCACCCGGGAGTCTGAGCGTTAACGTCCTTCCATGGCCGCTACCCTCAACAAAAATATACTTGAAGCCGTGCACTCCGAAGATGCTTTCCTGTTAGCCCGCACTCCTTTTTGTTGCCCAACCGTGAACTTCGGAGCCTTCCGTGCTTTTACCAGGCGCTTCTTTTACAAATTCCGTTCTCCTTCCCAGCTTCTTCTTTTAACAACCTTTCTTCTTCCTCCGCCCTCCTCGCTTCCTTTCTTTTCCTTCTCTCTCCTTAAACTACGCGCCTCCTTGCCTTTTAAGGAAGATTTTAGCCAGGACCCACAGGCGCTGTTTGGACCCCTACTCCCCTTAAAGAAATATTCCCCAGTCAATAATTCCTCTGGGCATACACCCTAAAGGAAGCATGAGGCAGAAACGGTTAAAAGAATACACAACCATGAAAACATGTGACAACCGTTACATAGTCCCCACCCCCCCCTCTGGAGAGGGACCAAAGTAGGGCTTTAGGTTCACTATATGCATAGTGTCACTTTTAGACTCTGTTCCGTCTCAAACTGAACCCTGTAATTATTAGGTCATAAAATTTTTAGTATTTTTGCCGGACCAATATATTTTGGCTTAAGCTTGGAAGCAAACTGATCTATTCTAGAGGATTGTGGGTGAGACCTAATCCAGACCAGATCCCCTACATCGTAGTGGGCCTCTTTCCTACATTTATTGTAAGATCTGGCTTGCCTGGCTTTGGCCTTTGCCACACGACTCTCCACTTGCTTCTTTAAGGTGACTAGCTGATGTATCATCAGATAAGACACTGAATTACGGTGTGGGGCTTTAATGAGACGCTCCAGGGGTCCCTTGATCTGCCTACCAACAGCCAATAGAGCAGGGGTCTCTCCGGTAACTTGTACTGCAGTATTGAGCGCAAATCGAAGCTCCGCAACCAGCGGTCCCAGTCTTGATGGTTCTTCCCACATATGATGCAATCATAGTTTTAAGGGTTTTGTTTACCCGTTCAGTCATGTTCGTTTGGGGATGATAGGCTGTTGTCAATTTTTTCATCACCCCCCATCTGGAACATAAGTTTTCCATCAAACCACAGGTAAACTGTGGTCCTCTGTCAGACACCATGTATTTTGGTACACCCCACCGAGTGAAGATGTCTTCCCTAAGAATGGAGCATATCTTTCCTGCTTTTGCATTAGCCAAAGCAAACAGTTCCACCCATTTGGAATAATAATCCACCACTACTAATAATACAGTCTTTTTATTCTTGGACCTAGGGAAAGGACCCATCAAATCCACTCCCACCATTTCTCCTGGTTCCTTCACCACTGTGGATTGGCATAAACCAGCCGGTTTTCCTGGAGGAATCTTATACTGTTGACATATCTGACAGTTTTTAACATGGTACCAGACATCCTTACGAATGGTGGGCCACCAGGCTACCTCCAGGATCCGTAATAAGGTCTTGGTCTTCCCCAGGTGACCCCCAAAAGGACTGTCATGGAAGTATTGGAGAAATTGAAGTTAGCTCTTGGGGAACCACTAGCTGATACTTGTGGCCTCCAAGTCTCGAGGAATCACTCGATACAGCACCCCTTGAAGTTCTTCATATCTGATATGCCCAGATCTACTCCCTGAACCTTCCCTGCACCCCTGACAAACAGAACAAGTTGTTTGAGCTCGGCGATTACCTGCAAGTCTAGGGGCAGTTCAGACACAGAGGGTTTGACCACAGCCACCAGTACCTCTTGGGACTCTTCAGGAATCCGAGACAACGCATCTGGTACTATATTGCCATGACCCTTCCGGTAGTAAACCTGGAATTTGAATTCTTGGAGCCGAAGCACCCATCTCGTAAGCCTGGAAGAAGTTTTTGAGCACTTGAAAGCCCAGGTCAAAGCATTATGATCAGTATAAACGCTGAATACTGTCCCCTCTAAATAGTGCCGCCACTTCTCCACAGCCCAAATTACAGCCAAACATTCCTTTTCACTGGCTGAGTAGTTAAGCTCAGGTCCCCTTAATTTCCTTGAGGCATAGGCAATGACATGCTCCCCACTGGTATGACACTGTGTAAGCACCGCCCAGTCCCACATTACTTGCGTCAGTATTTACCCAAACTGTAGTTGTGGATCCGGCTGTGCCAAGATGGGCGGCTCCTGCAGAGCGGTCTTCAGCCTGTCTACTGCCTCCTGGCATTCGGGTGACCATTTCCACGGGGCTCCCTTCTTGGTGAGGTGATGCAAAGGAGCTGCCCTGTCTGCCATGTTTGGTATAAATTTATGATACCACCCTATCATCCCCAAAACCTCTGCAGATCTTTCACGCTGGTAGGGGTTGGATAGTCCCGTATGGCGATGGTCTTTTCGGGATCCACCTCCACTCCTCTTGCTGAAACCACATGGCCAAGGAAGGTCAATTGGGATCGCATCAGATGGCACTTCTTTAAGTGCAAGGTCAGGTTGGCTTGATGGAGACGACGAAACACTGTTTCTAAATCCAGCAAGTGTTGATCTTTTGTTGGTGAGAATACAATGATGTCGTCTATATATACAAAACAAATTTTCCGCAGTAGCCCCTTCAGGACTTGTTCCATTAACCTCTGGAATGTAGCTCCGGCATTGACCAACCCAAAGGGCATAACCCGAAATTGGTACAAACCCTCCGGAGTTATCACTGCCGCCTTCTGTACGCTGTCTTCACCCATCCGTACCTGCCAATACCCGGAGCGTAGATCCAAGGTGGAAAATACTGTTGCCCCATGGAGCGATTCCAGAATGTCATGGACTAGGGGCATAGGATAAGCATCCACTCGGGTTTTAGCGTTTAGGGCTCGGTAGTCCACACAGAACCGATGTGATCCATCCCCTTTCCGAACCAACACCACTGGCGAAGCCCATGGAGAAGATGATGGCTCAATTATGCCAGCCTGCAGCATCTTAGCAAGCTCTTCCCTAATAATTTGAAGTTTTTGGGGAGAGGCTCTATAAACCCGATGTTTAATGGGCAACTCGTCAGTTGTATAAATAACATGGGAGACAATCTGAGTAGTCCCCAATTGGTCTGTCCATACTGATGGCCATCTGCCTAACAATGGACGTACCTCTTCCGTTGATTAATTATAAGTGGGTCCATGGCCTTGTCCAGGACCTCTGCCACCGCTAAATAAAACTGGGAGATGGGTTGGCCAAGCTCTTCCGATCCTTTCTTCCAAACTGGAACACCCCACCCCAGGCAAGCTATACTCTCCTCGAGAAGGGCAAATGGTCATCTGTGCAGCCATAATGGAGTCCAACCCTAGAAGTAAGGGCATGGCCAGGTGGGCATCATCCAGTATGAAAGTGTCAGTCTTCCATATCGTCTGCTGTAATTGGTATTTGATCTGAACCTTTCCCAGAGCGACCCTCTTCTGCCATCCGCCAGTATAAACTTGACCGAAGTGGACTCTGTCAGTTCGTCCTCCGAGGTCTTAATCTTTTGCCACATACTGAGGCGCATGAGGGTAAACGTGCTCCCTGTATCCACTATGGCTTCTCCCCATAAGCCTCTCAGCTGAACTGGAACCACCAGAAGGGAAGGTTGACCAAACACAGTTGCTAGCTGACCA
Source organism: Polypterus senegalus (assembly GCF_016835505.1). Lineage (NCBI taxonomy): Eukaryota > Metazoa > Chordata > Cladistia > Polypteriformes > Polypteridae > Polypterus > Polypterus senegalus. The sequence goes on along the minus strand of NC_053165.1, from coordinate 122,242,502 downwards.
TCTATTGGCTCTTTCTTCTGGTATTTATTACCGGTATTGGTTGATTTCCCCCGGTTTTGTTTTTGACGGCCTAAACCCTCTTTTAGCCGCCCAGTCTCGTTCCACCATGGATCCCAGTTTGACAGATCATCCACCGTCCTCACCATGCCCCTGAGTGTCCCCGCCAGTCTCGAGTTGCATGCTCCCAATAAGCGACGCAAGATTTCTTCGTCGGTTATGTCTGGTTTCCATTTAAGACATAAGGCCTGGAACTCATATGCAAAGTCCCAATGGCCTGCCCCGGTTGCTGTTCCATTTCCGTACTCTCCGTTCCAATTCTTCATAGTAATCGGAGGGTAGAAAGGCATCTAAAAAGCTGTCTTAAATGAAGCCCAATCCGCAATAGTCCGTTTGGCAGCCTGCCACCAACAACCGACTGCTCCGTAGAGAGGCATTCAAAACCCCCATAAGTTCACTGGATGTCAGAGAGTGCACCTCCATAAAGGCATCCCCCTGCTCCACAAATCGTAGAATGTCATCGGTGGTATAAGCTTCCCCAATCTTGGGAAAGTCCATGCGCAATGCTGCCGATGGAGCAGGCAACACTGCTGGTCTCAATATAGTCTGCCCCGATGGAGTTGAATGGCTAAATGGACGCCACCTTCCTTGAGTACTCTGATGAACCACATCCTGCAATTCTGACTGCCACTTCTTATCTCTTCGTTCGAAACAGGCCACAGTTTCTTTAAGAATATCTTCTGCCTGGCAAACCATAGCCTCTTCCAAATGAGAAAAGGTGGTATCCATATATTCCCTAAGAGATTCCTCTCGTGCCATCAGCGTGTCCACCATCTGGTCCAACCTTCCTTCAATTCTCTGGACCCTATCGAATAACTCTGTTATTGGAGATGGAAGACTGATGTCTGATCTATTAGTTCCTAGGGTGTCATCCATATACAAACGCGTTGCAACATGCCCGTAACTTCTCTGACTCTTTCGCAAGCCCTGACAGTGACGTGTGGGCCCAAGACCATGGATTCTTCGGCCAGCAGATCTTCATCACCATCGAGCCCCTGCTCTAAAGCCTCAGTAGCCATAACTGGTAACTAGCTAAGTATATAAATCCACAAACAGGAAGAAAAAAAAAAGAAATCAAATAAATTAAACCCCGGTTCAAATCGGTCCCCGTACGGGCCACCACTTATGTAGCGAACTCCACTAATTGATGGTTGAGGAGTCCGACACACAAAAAACTCCTTCTAATAGGAAATTATTATTATAATGTCCGAGCACCGACAGAACCTTAGACCCAACTTTGATGTTCCCCAGATGGAGTTGTTTATATCAAAAAGAAATAAACACCTAACAATTGTTTAACCAAAAAAAAATATATATATATATTATAAAGCACACCAGTAATAACCCTTCATTTAAGTCACTCCTTATCCAAAAAATATACACCCAGTAATAGACCAACCCCTTTTACCCTTATATACTATACAGACAGACAGCAAGAAAGAAAGCCCAGAAAAGCACCAAGATATATCCTTTTAACAACACCCCCTATATTCAAAATAGATATCTATAGCAATACACATATATACACATATATACAAATATAAAATTATACCCACAGAGTCACAATCCCCACATGTTCCCCATTCCCTTTTATATAAGGTTGATTTAAAGAGTCTAGCCACACGGCCTGGGAAGTCCGTGAATAGTCCAGTAATCTAGACAACTCCGTTCCGTTGCCTAGTAATCTGATTTATAAGTAAAAAGGAGCGATCTCACCGGCTTGGGACGATCCTTCGTTAAGAGATGAAATCCGTCTCACCCGGGAGTCTGAGCGTTAACGTCCTTCCATGGCCGCTACCCTCAACAAAAATATACTTGAAGCCGTGCACTCCGAAGATGCTTTCCTGTTAGCCCGCACTCCTTTTTGTTGCGTCCAACCGTGAACTTCGGAGCCTTCCGTGCTTTTACCAGGCGCTTCTTTTACAAATTCCGTTCTCCTTCCCAGCTTCTTCTTTTAACAACCTTTCTTCTTCCTCCGCCCTCCTCGCTTCCTTTCTTTTCCTTCTCTCTCCTTAAACTACGCGCCTCCTTGCCTTTTAAGGAAGATTTTAGCCAGGACCCACAGGCGCTGTTTGGACCCCTACTCCCCTTAAAGAAATATTCCCCAGTCAATAATTCCTCTGGGCATACACCCTAAAGGAAGCATGAGGCAGAAACGGTTAAAAGAATACACAACCATGTAAACATGTGACAACCGTTACAACGTCCGCCCAAGGAGGGATGTAAACAATAACAATGACGTGTACAAACTCTCTGGGCATGAAATAGGGAAGCAAACTTACGGCCAACAGTTCAATGTCCCTGCAGCAAATGGAGATTTTAACGTTTACATGTCCAGAGCTGCACCATCTTGTACTGACATAGAGAACGACTCCTCCTCCGTTCTGCTTCCCGCAGGTACTTGCGTCTCTTACCAGCGCAGCCAGTTCGATGATTATTTGGTAGTGATTTCACATTTCCCAGGATCACAGAAGGCACCGAAGGTTTGTAGCGCCACTTTCTCACTAGAAGCTTGGCTTTTACCTTAGCGCTGGCTCTGCTGCCACAATACCGCCTTCTTACCTCGTCAGGTAAATAGGGAACCACATCGGCGCGGACATTTGTTCTCAGCGCTTGAAGCTGACTACTTGAATAGACGAGTCTCGGCGTGTAAAAATCCATGTCCAAGTACTAAAAAGTGTCCAGGGAACGAGTCCACATAAAAGAAAGTGGTAGGAGTGATCAGTGAAATAGAGAAAAACGGTAGAAAGATAAAGTGATACATGGAGCTGCTGGATTGGCTGACACTCGCGGCGGCGCCGGAGTCATATAGCATATACAGTGGTGTGAAAAACTATTTGCCCCCTTCCTGATTTCTTATTCTTTTGCATGTTTGTCACACAAAATGTTTCTGATCATCAAACACATTTAACCATTATTCAAATATAACACAAGTAAACACAAAATGCAGTTTTTAAATAATGGTTTTTATTATTTAGGGAGAAAAAAAATAGGAGCTGCCTAACACAGAGAAGTAGACCAAAAGCACCTCAAAAGCTAGATATCATGCCAAGATCCAAAGAAATTCAGGAACAAATGAGAACAGAAGTAATTGAGATCTATCAGTCTGGTAAAGGTTATAAAGCCATTTCTAAACCTTTGGGACTCCAGCGAACCACAGTGATTGCCATTATCCATAAATGGCAAAAACATGGAACAGTGGTGAACCTTCCCAGGAGTGGCCGGCCGACCAAAATTACCCCAAGAGCGCAGAGACGACTCATCTGAGAGGTCACAAAAGACCCCAGGACAACGTCTAAAGAACTGCAGGCCTCACTTGCCTCAATTAAGGTCAGTGTTCATGGCTCCACCATAAGAAAGAGACAGGGCAAAAATGGCCTGCATGGCAGATTTCCAAGACGCAAACCACTGTTAAGCAAAAAGAACATTAGGGCTCGTCTCAATTTTGCTAAGAAACATCTCAATGATTGCCAAGACTTTTGGGAAAATACCTTGTGGACTGATGAGACAAAAGTTGAACTTTTGGAAGGCAAATGTCCCGTTACATCTGGCGAAAAGGAAACACAGCATTTCAGAAAAAGAACATCATACCAACAGTAAAATATGGTGGTGGTAGTGTGATGGTCTGGTGTTGTTTTGCTGCTTCAGGACCTGGAAGGCTTGCCGTGATAGATAGAACCATGAATTCTACTGTCTACCAAAAAATCCTGAAGTAGAATGTCCGGCCATCTGTTCGTCAACTCAAGCTGAAGCGATCTTGGGTGCTGCAACAGGACAATGACCCAAAACACACCAGCAAATCCACCTCTGAATGGCTGAAGAAAAACAAAATGAAGACTTTGGAGTGGCCTAGTCAAAGTCCTGACCTGAATCCAATTGAGATGCTATGGCATGACCTTAAAAAGGCGGTTCATGCTAGAAAACCCTCAAATAAAGCTGAATTACAACAATTCTGCAAAGATGAGTGGGCCAAAATTCCTCCAGAGCGCTGTAAAACACTCATTGCAAGTTATCGCAAACGCTTCATTGCAATTATTGCTGCTAAGGGTGGCCCAACCAGTTATTAGGTTCAGGGGGCAATTACTTTTTCACACAGGGCCATGTAGGTTTGGACTTTTTTTTCCCTAAATAATAAAAACCATCATTTAAAAACTGCATTTTGTGTTTACTTGTGTTATATTTGACTAAAGGTTAAATGTGTTTGATGATCAGAAACATTTTGTGTGACAAACATGCAAAAGAATAAGAAATCAGGAAGGGGGCAAATAGTTTTTCACACCACTGTATATACATACATATACAGTGGAACCTCGGTTTGCAAGTAACTTGGTTTACAAGGGTTTTGCAAGACGAGCTAAATTTTTTAATAAATTTTGACTTGATAAACGAGCGATGTCTTGCAATACGAGTAGTATGGATACTCTGTCTGCTGAGCGTCATGTGATCACAACTGAGCAGATTGTTCTTCTCTCTCTTCGTGTGTGTGTGTCTCTCTCTCTCTCTCCCCTTATCTTTCGCTCGCTGCGCCCGCGTCCGTGCGTGTGTCTGTCTGTCTCTCCCTCTCGCTCGCCATGGGCATGTCTGTCTGTCAGTCTGTCTCTCCTTATCTATCTCTCTCGCTCGAGTCTCTCTCTCTCCTTATCTTGCTCGCGTCTCTCTCTCCTCTTGAGAGCAATCGTCTACTATTCTCCGTCTGAGTCTGCGTGCCTCACTCATATAGTCAACAGCCGTAAAAGTGTATACTGTTTACTACAACATTGTGACTGTGTGTGTGTGTGTACGCGCGTGCGCGCACACGTGTGTGCTGTGAAGTGCGAGTACCTGTCTTGCGCCCCAAAACACGAAGCTGAGTCTCAGTACTTTAACAACACCAGCTTTATTCAGCTTGAAACAGCAACAGTGCGGTTATTTATTGTAGCGGGATCTTTATAATGTTCCTTATATCACCCATCGACGGCACGTGCTTACAGCATGTCTGCGATCTTTTTGGATACGCTTATACGGTGAACTGCTACAGCACTGAGAGACTGATTGCTTTGGGACACTCTTCCGCGTGTTGTTCCGTTGGGTGGAATCCCACAAGAGTTTAGAAACTCACTCACACCAGCCATGATTCTTTTTAAAGGTAAAGTGCAGGTTAATTTGTTTTATGTATTTTTACTTTATATTTAGTATTAATCATTTTTATATGAATAGTTTTGGGTTGTGGAATGAATCATCTGAGTTTCCAATATTTCTTATGGGGAAATTCACTTTAATATACGAGTGCTTTGGACTGCAAGCACGTTTCCGGAACGAATTATGCTCGCAAACCGAGGTTCCACTGTATATACTTATTTATATTCTTGCTTTGTACTCCAACAAACGCAAGTTATCACCAATATACTAACAACCCAATTGTGCTTCAATCACTCAGAATATGGAACCAATGTAGGAAGCATTTTAAGATAAAGAAGCTTTCATCTGTGGCACCTCTGCGCGAGAACCACCTTTTTCCACCCTCTCAAATATATGCAGTTTTTAATGTCTGGAAAGCATTTGGGATTAAACCACTTATGAGATCTGTACATAGACAACTACTTTGCATCCTACGAACAATTACATTCCAAATTTAACTTTCCAGCAACACATTTCTTTCACTACCTTCAAATTAGAAACTTTGTTAAACAGAATCTGCCCAATTTTCCTCACCTCCCGCCTCCTACTATGCCAGAAAAAAATACTTCTCAGTCTTGAGGACTCAGACAACTTTTCTGCAATATATAAAACCATTTTACAGTTCGTCTCTTTCAAAGATCCAAGAGGACAGTGGGAAAAGGATCTCTCACTCAATATCTCAGAAAAGGAGTGGAAGGTAGCAATGCAGAGAATTCACTCAAGCTCCATATGTGCAAAGAATACAATTATTCAACTCAAAATTGTATATTGAGCACATCTGTCTCATTTAAAATTGTCCAAAATATTTCCAGGGCAAGATCCAACCTTGCAATCAAGTTTTAACCTTACTAGGCCACATGTTTTGGGCCTGCACCAAATTAACTTTCATTCTGGACCAAAATGTTTAAATGCCTATTAGACAGCCTTGGTGTCACAATCACTTCTAACCCATGTTACCCATGTAGATGCTTCAGTATCTGAGTGACATTAAGTAATAACTCAGTTAACGAAGCAGATGCGTTCAAAGGACTTGATCTAAGCTCTCTAGCAGACTGATATTTGAATTTGCACATATGCCAGCATTCTTTGCAGACTTTGTTATAAAAAAAAAAGCTTTGTTTTCAGAAGATTCATTAAACAAGGTATTACTGCATTTTGTTAAAGGTAAATGAATGAGTGGAAAATGTTAAGATATGATTATATTTAATCATCGACTATGAATGCGTCAAGAGTTATTTTGCAGTTTATGCCACCTAATCCATCCCATGATAGAGCCGTCTAAATTACTGAGTACCTAAACAGATCTCTGTATAGTAACTTCTACTTAAGTCATGACTATTATGTGAATGTGCAAAGTATCTCCATGCGCAATTACTTCGAGTGACTGTGCATTTCAGAAGAAAGCATGCTATGACTGATGAAACTCACCAAAATTAGAGAAATCATCTGTGGACAGACAGTAAGTGAGGAGAAACTTAAATGTTTAATAATTCGAACCTTATTAGAAAAATCACTTAAATCAGGGCTATTCAATTGGCGGCCCGCGGGCCACATGCGGCCCAGAATCAACCTCCGAGTGGCCCAGCCCGTGGTTCCGCCCGTAGATAATAAATTAATATACATTATTCATAAATTGTTGTTTAATATAATTTAATATAAATATATATATATATATATTATATTAATATAAATATAAAGTATTTATTATGTCTATGGTCCCGCCAAAAACGCGCATTCCATACATAGCCTGCAACACGCAAACAATGCAGAGCGTGCCGGTAGTAGCTTAGATTACTATCAATATGTCTTTCTCAACACTGAAACGTAAAGCTGCCAATGAAAACCATAAGTTTAACCCTGCCTGGACTGACAAATACTTGTTTATTTTACCGCCACATCCAAACGCCAAACCGATGTGTTTAATTTGTAATGAGTGCGTTGGAGTATTTAAAGATTACAATGTGTGGAGGCATCATGTTGAGAAACACCACACTTTTTGCACCAATTTTCCAGAGAGATCTCAAGAGAGGGCTGCAAAAGTGCAGAGTTTGATTGCATCTTACAACCGGAGCAGTACTACCATGGTGCGGTCATTCACAGCCCAAGAGAGAGAGCTACTGCAGCATACCTTCGTGTTTCCTGGATACTGGCAAAAAAGAAAAGGCCATTCACAGACTCTGAAACCGTGAAGGACTATATGCTGGCTGTCGTGGATAAGGTGATAAATGACGATAAAATTAAAACGAGTGTGGTACCTTCTATAAAAAACGTACCCCTGTCAGATACTTCAAACATTCGTAGGGTTGAAATTCTTGCTGCAGATGTGTATGAAACGCTGTTAGGAGACCTGATGAAAGCTGATACTATGTCTATAGCAGTAGATGAGTCCACAGACAAAACTGATACTGCTCAGTTGTGCATATATGTCCGTTTTTTTGATGGCAAATGCTTCAGAGAGGAGCTGCTCGGCCTACTGCCGTTAGAAGGATACACAACTGGCGATATAGTCTTTCGGAAAATTTCCGCCTTTTTTAAAGACAGTGGTCTGGATATGAAGCGTGTGTGCATGCTTGTGACAGATGGGGCTCCGTCCATGACAGGGAAAGTGAATGGTTTGGCAGCCCGTTGGTCCGCTGTTGCACCTCAGTTAATCTCCTTACACTGCATTGTGCATCAGGCGTGTTGTGCGCAAAACTAAGTGGGGTGCTCAAAACGACAATGGACAGCGTTATGGCTATAATTAATTTTATTTGCTCCACATCAAGCCTCCAACACTGCTTATTCCGCATGCTGCTGTCAGAAATGTCTGCTGAGCACCCAACCTTCTTTTGCATAATGACGTGAGGTGGCTGTCCAAAGGCAAAGCGCTGGAGCGTTTCTGCGGTCTCAGAGAAGATCATAACTTTCCTCCGCAGCAGCAAGCAAAAAAAAGGCAGAAACGCACTTGAGTCGCATACTGGACGACAACTTCATGGCCAATGCCTGCTTTCTGAGCAACATATTCAAACACCTGAACGATCTCAATTTGGGACTACAAGGCAGAGACAAAACTGTCATCGACCTTGTGGAACAGATGCGCGCATTCCAAGTTAAACTGGACCTTTTCGCAAATGATTTGAGCACAGGCCGAATGCTGCATTTTCAGACACTCCACAAATGCATCTCACCCCCCGCACAAATCACGGATGTGATGACAGATTTCATTGCGATGTTGAAAAATAACTTTGCTGGTCGATTGGATGGACTTGATCTGCCCACAGAGTTGGCCGTTTTTGTCAGAGACCCGTTCACTGTTGCAATAGAAGGGGACTTATCCGCCAGAGCTAAGAAACTGGTCCCTTCCATTGATGAGGGGAAATTCACACTCGAACTTGTTGACATGCAGTCATCTGTAACCATGGCACAGGAGCTTTCCACTAACGGGCCTGCAATGTTTTGGACTGATGTCAACGCACATCAGTTCCCTAACATTAAGAAAGTAGCAATCGTCATGCTCAGTATGATCAACATATACATGTTAGTCAAGCTTTTCACACATGAACTCCATAAAAAGCAACTCTCGTTGCTCCCTGACTGACCATACTCTCCACCAATGCCTTCGAATTGCATTGACAACTTACGAGCCTAAAGTCACTGCTCTCGTTCAAAACAAAAAATGTCACTTCTCCCACTAAGTCAGCAGGGTAACTGTAGCCTACAATACATCAATATAATGTGGGATGCTTAACAGAGGCATGCCTAATCACACATGGTGATTTAAAATATGTTCCCTCAGTGTTGTTATAGTTGTGAATACTGTGCACTTTTTATTTTATGCACTTTGAGATGTTCCTGGGTCAAATGTGTGCAAGTTGTTTATTTTGTTTCAAAAGGAAACAATGTTATTTCTAATAGCCTACTACTGTGCACTATTTTGTTCTATGCACTTTGTGATCAGATAGGTCAGATATGTAGCCTAGGTCAGGTTTTTTTTCTTTTGTAAGTGGAAAAAATAGGGGCTACCTCAGATTCTGTTAATTCAGCTCTTTTTGTATGCACCTTTTACTCTGCAAACTGACCAAAGTTAAAAGAGAAACAACGAATAAACCTTATGTTTTTCAATAAATTTGTTTGTGTTGGTTTTAAAAATTGTCATTACGAGCTGCTTTGCCGCTAAAATGACTGGCCCAGCTAACCTTCTTGGTTTGACAATCTGGCCCAACTGAATTTGTAATTGAATAGCCCTGACTTAAATGATATTTGAATTGGAATAAAAATCAAAATGGTTTTTAGAAAGAGAAAGTGGTTAAATGCAAACATTGGAGCACTACATTCATTTGCATACACCAGGATATTATGAAGTTAACATATAATAAGGTAAAAATTTGTTTGAAGCTCACGGCAGTTGTGCAAGTCTTCCCCACAATGGGAACGGACTATACCTTTAATAAATATTTAGTAGTATGCAGTTTGAAAAATGTACCTAGCCAAATTAATTAAGCACGGAAACTGTTAAATTATTCTTGTTGCCCATAATTAACTTTTTTTCACAGGCCTTAAACAACACAAAGAATCATATCATTTAGCTCTGAGATTAGGCACAGATTGCAGTTGATTAGCCTATCACATGATTCTAAAGGCATCTGGTTACAAAACTACCTAGGGAAGCATGCATAAAATTTCCTGTTTCTGGGTTGCTTTTTGTGCTAGTTTTTATTTTATTGATTTTTCAGGCACCTAAAGACTTTTCGCTTCAAAATCAGTAATCCATTCCTACAGTGAATAGTAGGCTTCCATATTGATTCCTCTTTCTTACTTGTACAAATGATTTTTTCCCCCCTTTCTGGCACACCATACTATTTGTTCAAACACAGTTTACAATTCCACATGATTATTTTCTCTAAAAATAAAACAGTTTATGTGCTTTAAAAATAGTTTTATGCATTCATATTTTAAACATTTTTAAGTTCAAGAATATTCAGGATTCGTATCTAACTAAAGTCAAAAGGACTTACTCTTTTAAGTGGAACTGTGCTTCGGAACCAGTTATAGTCAGGAGATACTCTGATCTCTTCCATGACTAGAAAGAAAAGAAAATAAGAATTTCTAGCAAATCATACCAGTAACACTTATATTTGAGTACAACAACGTGAAATTCTGTATTTACAACATAAAAATAAGTACCCAGAGGAATTATAATGAAGTAAAGATAAATAAAAGATAATATAAACAGTACACAATTTTGTAAACAATGCTTTAAAAATTTTCAAATTACTCAGAAAATAATTTTTAATAAGCCGATAACATAATTGTAATTTACTATTGTTGAGTATGTCTTTCAGAAAAACTGGTTATCTTAAAGTAGGAAAAAGTAGTACATTAAACTACTATATACTGCAATTGTTGATTTAATTCAACATTAAAACTGTACGCAACAGACAAAAAAACAGAAGACAGTGTTACAGGTAGATTTATATAGTTTCTGCACCTCGCCACTGACTCAATTAAATTTAATCTTATAAAGCAACCTATTACCAAAACGCCAAGGGTGCAGTAGACCACTACAAATACACCTGTTCATCAATTCCCTAAACCATTTTAAACAAGCTCAAACCACTGTGTAAGATGCCAATCAACTTAAATGGCACATCTTTGGAATTACAGCTTTTCCTGGATAACTTTTGGATTGCATTGGTTTGGACATGTGCATAGGAGAGAAGCCAAGTATATTGGGAGAAGGATGTGAAGAATAGAACTGCCAGGAAAGAGGAAAAGAGGAATGCCTAAGGGAATGTTTATGGATGTAGTGAGAGAGGACATGCAGGTAATGGGTGTAAGAGAACAAGATGAGAAACAAGATGAGAACAAGACAGAAAGATATAGAAGAAGATGATCTGCTGTGGCAACCCCTAACAGGAACAGCTGAAAGAAGAAGAAGATTCTGAGATGAGGAATTTTAATTTCACAAGTTGTAAATACCTTTTCCTCTGAATTTATTTGGCAGCCTTTCAGTTTCTTGTTTTGTTAGTTTCTACACTAAATAAAAACTGTTCATTCAGGTCTTTCTCTTAAGGCAGCTTTTTCTCTCTCTCAATCACAACATTGAAAATCTCAAATCCATTCTTAAGAGTATACTCATGATGTTTCACAAACAGGGTAAAATTTGCCAAACCAACTGAACTAACAGGCATGTCTGTGGGATGTGGAAGCAAAACATACAACCAGGAGAAAACCTATGCAGCCCTATGTTTTCCACAAAACTTGCAGTTAGAACCATGCAGTCAATACTATGAGACATAGAACAGCAGGGAATAAAGGATCTCCCCGGTGTCCATGCCATGCACAACTTGAAGGTGCCCTAGGTAGCCTAATGTGTTGACTCTTCCCATGTTGTAGTCTTTCATGAGGATGTACCTTGCACGTAATCAATTAAGTATTGGTGCTTCACAAGTCATAACTTCGTGTCACTTCACAAGAGACAGCCTACCACCCCCCACACCTCATTGTCTGTTGTTTCGTAGCTTTGTGGGGCTTGATGCTTCATGAGGAAGCATGTATTGGGCATCAAGCACTAGCTGGACAATTGGCTCTTCCACACATCAAAGAAAACTTAAACCCTATTTGGATAGGACTAGTTTTACAAAAGAAGGTGGGATAAAGAAATTCTTACCAGAGGAGCTATGTAATTTTAGTCCAGTTCAAATCACTCATGGCAACAATTTTTTATTTTTTATATATAAACAGGCTATGCATTCATATCTCAATAAAGATTACAGAGCCTTTTTTCTTCTATAAAAAAGTCAGTAAAAATAACTCCGTGGTAAAATAACCTAGTGCAAATCTACATGTCAATAAAATTCACTCAAGAGATGGGAAAATACCAAAAGTTTACTTCAAAATTATAGTGACAAAATTTTTATAGGGGTTTTCGGTATTATCACAGTAGTGTTCTCCCTAGCTCGGCTAATTTAGTTGAGCACCCGGCTGTCATCTCGCATGATATTGTGAGATGACAGCTGCAGATCTGCAGGCACAGGCAGATCTAATGATCTGCAGAGATGGCAAGGGACGAGCGGGCGGATGGGCAAATATTGCTAAAGCTAATAGCGGGGAAGAGGCAGAGCAGAGTTCACAAGCAAAGAGTATGAGGAGGTGGGGCTTCGAGAGCGGGCTGTACATGGTAATAGCGGGGGTGTAGCAGCTTAATACAGTAGCAAGGAGTATGGAGAGGTGGACGGGCGAGAGGGGGCTGTACGTGCTAATAGCGGGAGCGGAGCAGCAGTTCACAAGCAAAGAGGAAGTGGAGGTGGGCGAGCAAGAGGAGGTCGGAAAAAATAATAAAAAAAAAGTCTAGTGAAACCAGCCTGCCAGATATTAGAAAAAAGGCGTCAGCGTAGTCTGTATAGTGCGACTGAGCGTACAGCAGCTCTCTTCTTGTACAGTACATAGCAAACCAATATATATATATATATATATATATATATATATATATATATATATATATATATATATATATCTATATGTATACTAATAAAAGGCAAAGCCCTCACTCACTCACTCATCACTAATTCTCCAACTTCCCGTGTAGGCAGAAGGTTGAAATTTGGCAGGCTCATTCCTTACAGCTTACTTACAAAAGTTGGGGAGGTTTCATTTCGAAATTCTACGCTTAACGGTCATTACTGGAACCTATCTTTTCATCCATATACTATAATAGACTTCTGCTCGATGCCCGTGCCACGTAATTTAGTGCCTGCCCATATAAGGCCGTCCGTCAGCGGCAATCCAATAGAAACACTGCCGCTAAATATTCACGAGTGAAAGTCTGTGCGTATGCAGAGGAAGATGAGATGGTCAGGGTGGTGTATGGCACAAACTCAGCAAAACTGCGAGAGAAACTTTTAAGTGCCGGGTCTTAGCTAACATTAAATACAGCCGTGGACATCGCACGAGATGGCACCAGCACAGATGGAAACCTTTGATGCATGTACACCGAGCGGCTCACGTGAACTGACGCAGTGCACAGACAAAAAGCAACTGTTCCAAAGAGTGTTAAACAAAAACCGAATTACACAATTGAGAATGCAGCAAAAAAATATGAAGCGTGTCATACATACAAGCATATTGATAAGTGCAGCTACTGCGGAAACAAAGCACACGGTGGAAAAAGTCAATGTCCCACTAAAGGAACACAGTATAAAAAAAAAAACCTGTGCATGCAGTGTCACGTCTCAGATAAAGAGGAAGACAAGCTGTTTATTGATGCAGTAAGAAACGAATCGATGAATGAAACCTGTTATCTTTACAACGATTGACAAACACGGAATGTAACTTGAACACAACACATCCTACAAATACGAACCTGATTGAAAGAAATAATGATAATCAAATCCTTGATGACAGCAACACTCAGTAACACTCACAAAACAAATACTGTATATTGACAGTCATGTTACGTTATTTTTAAAATGTTTTCTTTTTTATAACTTCTTTAACACACTACTTCTCCGCTGCGAAGCGTGGGTATATATGGGCCGATGTCCGAGGTTCGATTCCCGAGAGGGGGTGCACTGAGTATGTACGCGCGCTTCCCGATTCATTTTACCCTCGCATCCCCTTGGTTTGAGACGTATGAAAAAATATGCGGTTAACGCAGAAAGACAGATCGCCAATTGAAGCTTTATGAATAATGGATACTTTATTCGCCATCAATGATTGTTTTGGTAAAGCCATACTCAGTGTATTCATTAGATGAATGATAAAAAAGTAAGAGCGAGTGGAGGGTGACTTATTGAGGCACGCAGGCGAAACCACAATAGCACACGGGCTCGATGTGTCGGTGCGCGTCAACTCGATCTGAATTGTGCGATCACATTCGAAAAAATATATCTTTTCAAGTTCTATTTAGTCGACACAAACATCTTTGGTTGGAATGTAAGGCGAATTTACTCTTTCCATTTGTATGGTGAAGAAAAATGTATGCAATGATGCCTACATTTAATGTGTGTGTGTGTGTGTGTATGTATATATATATATATATATATATACACTAGCAAAATACCAAGCGCTTCGCAAAGGAGAATTAGTGTGTTAAAGAAGCAATGAAAAAGAAAAGGAAACAGTGAGTGAGTGAGTGAGGGCTTTGCCTTTTATTAGTATAGATATACATGTATATCTATACTAATAAAAGGCAAAGCCCTCACTGACTCACTCACTCACTGACTGACTGATTGACTCATCACTAATTCTCCAACTTCCCGTGTAGGTAGAAGGCTGAAATTTGGCAGGCTCAATCCTAACAGCTTCCTTACAAAAGTTGGGCAGGTTTCATTCTACGCGTAATGGTCATAACTGGAAGCTATTTTTCTACATATACTGTAATGGAGTTGAGCTCAAAAGTCGTGGGGGGCGGAGTTTCGTGTGACATCATCACGCCGCCCACGTAATCACGTGAACTGACTGTCAACGCAGTATGTAGAAAACCAGGAACAGCTCCAAAAAGCCTGAAGAAAACATGCATTATATAATTCAGAATGCAGCAAAACAATAAGAAGCGAGCTACTGACATATACAACGATATTCATGAGTGCTGCTACTTCGGAAACAAAGCACGGTGTAAACCTAAACTTTAAATTAAGTTCATAGACAGGCTGCCGCTGGCGTTTGTCATGCCCACGGGTAATGCGGGATGATTGATAGATAGATAGATAGATAGATAGATAGATAGATAGATAGATAGATAGATAGATAGATAGATAGATAGATAGATAGATAGATAGATAGATAGATAGATAGATAGATAGATAGATAGATAGATAGATAGATAGATAGATAGATAGATAGATAGATAGATAGATAGATAGATAGATAGATAGATACTTTATTAATCCCAAGGGGAAATTCACATAATCCAGCAGCAGTATACTGATACAAAGAAACAATATTAAATTAAATAGTAATAAAAATGAAAAAAATTCAAATAAAATTAATGTTAGCATTTACTTCCCCGGGTGGAATTAAAGAGTCGCATAGTGTGGGGAAGGAACGATCTCCTCAGTCTGTCAGTGGAGCAGGACAGTGACAAAAGTCTGTCACTGAAGCTACTCCTCTGCCTGGAAATGACACTGTTAAGTGGATGCAGTGGATTATTCATGATTGACAGGAGTTTGCTTAGTGCCCGTCGCTCTGCCACAGATGTTAAACTGTCCAACTTTAATCCTACAATAGAGCCTGCCTTCTTAACAAGTTTGTCCAGGCGATATTTAAAGGTCTGCACCCTCTGCACACAGTCACCTCTGATAATCACAGGGTCCATGAGGGGCCTAGGCCTCCTAAAATCCACCACCAGCTCCTTGGTCTTGCTGGTGCTAAGGTGTAAGTGGTTTGAGTGGCACCATTTAACAAAGTCTTTGATTAACTTTCTGTACTCCTCCTCCTGCCCACTCCTGATGCAGCCCACAATAGCAGTGTCATCAGCGAACTTTTGCACGTGGCAGGACTCCGAGTCATATTGGAAGTCTGATGTATATAGATTGAACAGGACCAGAGAAATTACAGTCCCCTGCGGCGCCCCTGTATTGCTGCACACAATGTCAGACCTGCAGTTCCCAAGACGCACATATTGAGGTCTGTCTGTAAGACAGTCTACAATCCATACCACCAGGTGTGAGTCTACTCCCATCTCAGTCAGCTTGTCTCTAAGGAGCAGAGGTTGGATGGTGTTGAAGGCGCTAGAGAAGTCCAAAAACATAATTCTTACAGCACCACTGCCTCTGTCCAGGTGGGAGAGGGATCGGTGAAGCATATAGATGATGGCATCCTCCGCTCCCACCTTCTCCTGGTATGCGAACTGCAGAGGGTCGAGGGCGTGGCGGACCTGTGACCTCAGGTGGTGAAGGATATAAACGAGAGTTTTGATCACTTTGTAACTGAGTTAAAATTGCACGTGAGGGGCTGTGCTTATGCAAATCCCGAGAGACTGTGTTTGTGGGGGATTGACAGTTAAGGCGAGTGGGGGAGTCACGTCATCATCTCCCCTCCCATTCATCCCATTTCGCTCTGAGCTGCACTCCGCAGCTAACGCAGTGTTACGACTTTGTGACGCTGCCACCAAATACTCACAGAAAAATCCACAAGTTAATACACACGCTGTGTCAAGAGTTTCTCCACACTGAATCTTCCAGGCACTACTTACAAAAGGTTACATTGACAATCGTGTTATTTTTAAAATAGTTCCTTTTCTTAGCACAAGCACAGCTGAGAAGCTTCGATGCATGTGCTCCATAACGCGTTAAAAATCACGCATTTAATCATAAGCAAAGGGGAACTTCTGTCAATGCATAATTTCCTGGTACACCGATTACATTGATCAGCGCTTTCCGATTCATTTTAGCCTCGCACCCCCTTGGTTTGAGAAGAAGTATGAAAAAATATGAGGTTAACACAGAAAAACAGATCACCAATTGAAGCTTTATGAATAATCGATTCGCCATCAATAATTGTTTTGGTAAAGCCATACTCAGTGTAATCCTCCTTCCATTTTATAATTTTTCCGCCACTAGCCATGATTAAATGAACGGTAAAAAAGTAAGAGCGAAGCGAGGGTGATTTATTCAGGCAGGCAGGCGACAGCTCAATAGCTCGAATCTGGATATAAGTAGCTTCTATTTAGTCGCCAGAAATATCTTTGTTAGGAATGGAAGTTGAATTTAATCTTTAAATTTCTATGGTAAAGAAAAAGTTATGCAATGATGACTACATTTAACTATATAAAGTCAAAACTTGTATATATAAAGTCATTTGCGAATATATAAAGTCAAAACTTGATTATATAAAGTCAGCGCTAGAATATATAAAGTCAAAACTTAAATATATAAAGTCAGCATCGGAATATATAAAGTCAGCGCTGGAATATCCATCCATTTCCCAACACGTTGAATCCGACTACAGGGTCACGGGGGGTCTGCTGGAGACAATCCCAGCCAACACTGGGCGCAAGGCAGGAACCAATCCTGGGCAGGGCACATGCATCATTTTCAAAACATTAACCGAACAGTGTTTTTTTAATTTATTTTTCTGAATACGTTTTTGTTATCTTAGTTCAGTTCAGAGTCGTTTCAATCAATAGATTTTGACTTTCACTTTATGTATTCAGGAGTGAGTTTACATACTCCGATGTTGACTTTATATAATCAGGAATGACTTTATAAATTCCGACGCTGACTTTGTATATTCAGGTTTTGACTTTATATATTCCAGCGATGACTTTATATATTCAACTTTTGACTTTATATAATCCATTGCTGACTTTATATATTCAAGTTTTGACTTTATGTATACCGACGCTGACTTTACATATTCAAGTTTTGACTTTATATAATGGCTTGCAAAAGTATACGGCCCCCTTGAACTTTTCCACATTTTGTCACATTACAGCCACAAACATGAATCAATTTTATTGGAATTCCACGTGAAAGACCAATACAAAGTGGTGTACACGTGAGAAGTGGAACGAAAATCATACATGATTACAAACATTTTTTACAAATAAATAACTGCAAAGTGGGGTGTGAGTAATTATTCAGCCCCCTTTGGTCAGAGTGCAGTCAGTTGCCCATAGATATTGCCTGATGAGTGCTAATGACTAAATAGAGTGCACCTGTGTGTAATCTATTGTCTTACAAATACAGCTGCTCTGTGACGGCCTCAGAGGTTGTCTAAGAGAATATTGGGAGCAACAGCACCATGAAGTCCAAACAACACACCAGACAGGTCAGGGATAAAGTTATTGAGAAATTTAAAGCAGGCTTAGGCTACAAAAAGATTTCCAAAGCCTTGAACATCCCATGGAGCACTGTTCAAGCGATTATTCAGAAATGGAAGGAGTATGGCACAACTGTAAACCTACCAAGACAAGGCCGTCCACCTAACCTCACAGGCCGAACAAAGAGAGCGCTGATCAGAAATGCAGCCAAGAGGCCCATGGTGACTCTGGATGAGCTGCAGAGATCTACAGCTCAGGTGGGGGAATCTGTCCATAGGACAACTATTAGTCGTGCACTGCACAAAGTTGGCCTTTATGAAAGAGTGGCAAGAAGAAAGCCATTGTTAACTGTAAACCATAAGAAGTCCCGTTTGCAGTTTGCCACAAGCCATGTGGGGGACACAGCAAAAATGTGGAAGAAGGTGCTATGGTCAAATGAGACCAAAATAGAACTTTTTGGCCAAAATGCAAAATGCTATGTGTGGCGTAAACTAACACTGCACATTGCTCTGAACACACCAACACCACTGTCAAATATGGTGGTGGCAGCATCATGCTCTGGGGGTGCTTCTCTTCAGCAGGGACAGGGAAGCTGGTCAGAGTTGATGGGAAAATGGATGGAGCCGAATAGAGGGCAATCTTGGAAGAAAACCTCTTGGAGTCAGCAAAAGACTTGAGACTGGGGCGGAGGTTCACCTTCCAGCAGGACAACAACCCTAAACATAAAGCAAGGGCAATAATGGAATGGTTTAAAACAAAACATATCCATGTGTTAGAATGGCCCAGTCAAAGTCCAGATCTAAATCCAATCGAGAATCTGTGGCAAGATCTGAAAACTGCTGTTCACAAACACTGTCCATCTAATCTGACTGAGCTGGAGCTGTTTTGCAAAGAAGAATGGGCAAGGATTTCAGTCTCTAGATGTGCAAAGCTGGTAGAGACATACCCTAAAAGACTAGCAGCTGTAACTGCAGCAAAAGGTGGTTCTACAAAGTATTGACTCAGGGGGCTGAATAATTACGCACACCCCACTTTTCAGTTATTTATTTGTAAAAAATGTTTGGAATCATGTATGATTTTCGTTCCACTTCTCACGTGTACACCACTTTGTATTGGTCTTTCACGTGCAATTCCAATAAAATTGATTCATGTTTGTGGCTGTAATGTGACAAAATGTGGAAAAGTTCAAGGGGGCCGAATACTTTTGCAAGCCACTGTATATTCTGACGCCGACTTTACATATTCAAAAAATCAATTTATTTGCCTGTTTGGCACCCCATAGTATATGTGTGTGTGTATATATGTACACATGAATGTATGCATATATATATGCCAGCAACACTCATGACAATGACAAAACAATTACATTGTCAATCATGTTACGTTATTATTAAAATGTTTCCTTTTCTTTTTACTTCTCCACTGCCAAGCGGGTATTTTGATATATATATATATATATATATATATATATATATATATATATATATATATATATATATATATATATATATATATATGTATATATATATCTAACTAAAAAGATTACAATATGCAAGCTTTGATTACATCTTGCCTGAAGAAGGGGCCCGAGTTGCCTCGAAAGCTTGCATATTGTAATCTTTTTAGTTAGCCAATAAAAGGTGTCATTTTGCTTGGCTTTTCTCTACCCTCAAGAGGAGAGAGAGAGAGAAGCGAAAAAGTGAGCAGAGAGATAAGGAGAGAGAGAGGGGGCACGAGCAAGAGAGATAAGGAGAGAGAGAGGGGGATGCGCGAGCGAGCGACCAAGAGAGATAAGGAGAGGGAGACACGCACGAGAGAGAAGAACCATCAGCTCAGTTATGATCACATGATGCTCAGCGGATAAAGTGTATCCACACTTATTTATCAGTGTTGCTTGTTAGGAAAATTGATTCTTATGTTGATATTTTTGGGGGTGCGGAACGGATTAACTGGATTTCCATTATTTTCAATGGGGAGGTTTGTTCTAGATACAAGAAATTTGCTATACAAGCTCAGTGCTGGAACGAATTAAACTCGTATCTAGAGGTTCCACTGTATATATACACATACAGTGGTGTGAAAAACTATTTGCCCCCTTCCTGATTTCTTATTCTTTTGCATGTTTGTCACACAAAATGTTTCTGATCATCAAACACATTTAACCATTAGTCAAATATAACACAAGTAAACACAAAATGCAGTTTTAAATGATGGTTTTATTATTTAGGGAGAAAAAAATCCAAACCTACATGGCCCTGTGTGAAAAAGTAATTGCCCCCTGAACCTAATAACTGGTTGGGCCACCCTTGGAAGCAATAACTGCAATCAAACGTTTGCGATAACTTGCAATGAGTCTTTTACAGCGCTCTGGAGGAATTTTGGCCCACTCATCTTTGCAGAATTGTTGTAATTCAGCTTTATTTCAGGGTTTTCTAACATGAACCGCCTTTTTAAGGTCATGCCATAGCATCTCAATTGGATTCAGGTCAGGACTTTGACTAGGCCACTCCAAAGTCTTCATTTTGTTTTTCTTCAGCCGTTTAGAGGTGGATTTGCTGGTGTGTTTTGGGTCATTGTCCTGTTGCAGCACCCAAGATCGCTTCAGCTTGAGTTGACGAACAGATGGCCGGACATTCTACTTCAGGATTTTTTGTTAGACAGTAGAATTCATGGTTCCATCTATCACGGCAAGCCTTCCAGGTCCTGAAGCAGCAAAACAACCCCAGACCATCACACTACCACCACCATATTTTACTGTTGGTATGATGTTCTTTGTCTGAAATGCTGTGTTCCTTTTACGCCAGATGTAACGGGACATTTGCCTTCCAAAAGTTCAACTTTTGTCTCATCAGTCCACAAGGTATTTTCCCAAAAGTCTTGGCAATCATTGAGATGTTTCTTAGCAAAATTGAGACGAGCCCTAATGTTCTTTTTGCTTAACAGTGGTTTGCGTCTTGAAATCTGCCAAGCAGGCCGTTTTTGCCCAGTCTCTTTCTTATGGTGGACTCGTGAACACTGACCTTAATTGAGGCAAGTGAGGCCTGCAGTTCTTTAATAATAATAATAATAATAATAGATTTTATTTATATCGCGCTTTATATTTAACAATCTCAAAGTGCTACAAAAAAAGAATAAAATAACAAACAAAAAATCTATAGAAATAATTTAACAAAAGCCTTTCTAAAAGATAAGTTTTAGGTTTTGTTTGAAGGCATCAATCGACTGTGGGGCTCTCAAGTAGTCGGGAGGAATTCCACAGCCTCGGCCACCGAAGAAAAGGCTCTATCACCCATACTACTAAGTTTAGTTCTGGGAACTTGAAGAGTGTTGATATGCACAGAGCGGAGGGTGCGTGAGGAAGTATGAGGGATAAGGAGTTCCTGTAAATACAGGGGAGCAGATCCATAAATGCACTGATGGGTAAGGAGGGAAACCTTGTACTCAATTCTAAGTGGTACAGGGAGCCAGTGAAGGGTTTTCAAGATAGGAGTGATGTGGTCATGCTTTGCACCCTCATCAGGATCCTGGCAGCGCTGTTCTGAATGTACTGGAGTCTCTGGATACTCTTGCCAGGAATCCCAATGAGGAGCGCATTACAGTAATCCAGCCTGGACGAGACAAAGGCATGGACAAGCCTCTCTGCATCTGCCAGGGTAATTGTTGGACGGAGTTTAGCAATGTTCCTGAGATGGTGAAAAGATGACTTACAGAGATGTTTAATGTGGGTGTCAAAAGTTAGTTGAGAATCCATTTTAACATCCAAGTTTGTAACAAATGTAGAAAGAGGTATCTTTTTTCCAGAAAAGGTGATACTGGTGATGGTAGTGGAACGAAGCTGGTGTGGTGTGCCAACTAAAATGGCTTCTGTTTTAGATCTGTTTAGCTGAAGGAAGTTGAGCCTCATCCATGCCTCTATTTCCTCCAAACAAATAGTCAGTGTAGATGTTGGCAGAGGAGCAGTAGAGGAGGTGGGAGTAGTCCTAAGATAAAGCTGAGTGTCATCGGCATAACAATGAAAAGAAAAACCATGTCTGCTAATGACACTTCCAAGGGGGAGCATATAAATGATGAAAAGGATGGGGCCCAACACAGAGCCCTGTGGAACACCGCAGGTAACATTATGGGTGTGAGATTTTGCGCTGCCAAGTGCGACATACTCAGTTCTACCGGTCAAATAAGATGTAAACCAATTTTGAACAGTTCCTGAAAGTCCAAGGGTGTATTGCAGACGGTTAGGAAGAATATTATGATCAATTGTATCAAAAGCAGCTGTCAGGTCAAGGAGAATGAGTAAAGAAGGAGAACCAGTATCTGCTGACATCAGAAGGTCATTTGTGACCCTGACCAGGGCTGTTTCGTGCTATGGCCAGGCTTAAAACCAGACTGAAACTTTTCAAACAGATTATTCAGTTTGAGATGATCACGAAGTTGTACTGCAACTATTTTTTCCAGAACTTTAGAAAGAAATGGAAGATTAGAGATGGGTCTATAGTTAGACAGAACTTCCGGATTCAGGGTGAGTTTTTTTAGTAGAGGTCTGATGACAGCAGTTTTTAGTGCTGAAGGAATATGGCCAACCAAAAGGGATTGGTTTATAATCCTGGTGATGAGTGGAGAAATAGCAGACGTTGTCCTGGGGTCTTGTGTGACCTCTCGGATGAGTCGTCTCTGCGCTCTTGGGGTAATTTTGGTCGGCCGGCCACTCCTGGGAAGGTTCACCACTGTTCCATGTTTTTGCCATTTGTGGATAATGGCTCTCACTGTGGTTCGCTGGAGTCCCAAAGCTTTAGAAATGGCTTTATAACCTTTACCAGACTGATAGATCTCAATTACTTCTGTTCTCATTTGTTCCTGAATTTCTTTGGATCTTGGCATGATGTCTAGCTTTTGAGGTGCTTTTGGTCTACTTCTCTGTGTCAGGCAGCTCCTATTTAAGTGATTTCTTGATTGAAACAGGTGTGGCAGTAATCAGGCCTGGGGGTGGCTACGGAAATTGAACTCAGGTGTGATACACCACAGTTAGGTTATTTTTTAACAAGAGGGCAATTACTTTTTCACACAGGGCCAAGTAGGTTTGAATTTAAAAACTACATTTTGTGTTTACTTGTGTTATACAGTGGAACCTCGGTTCACGACCATAATTCGTTCCAGAACTTTGGTCGTAAACCGAGTTGGTCGTGAACCGAAGCAGTTTCCCCATAGAATTGTATGTAAATACAATTAATCCGTTCCAGACCGTACAAACTGTATGTAAATATGTAAAAATATGTACAGATTAAGCACAAATATAGTTAATTACACCATAGAATCCACAGTGTAATAGTAAACTAATGTAAAAACATTGAATAAATACTGACACAAAACACCCAGGCTTCCTGATCAGCTACAGGAGCTGGCTCGCTCACGCGCTCTCTCTCTGTGTAGCGCGAGCGCACAAACACACACACACACACACCTATCCGTCCCCCCAATCCCTTCCCTGTCAGCTGCCCGGCTCTCTAATCTCTCTGTAGCACGTGTCGCAGCATTTTTAAAATGACTTTTAAGCACAGCAGAAAAAATTCCAAAGCTTGCAAAACCAACTCACAAGCAAACAAAAAGTGAGATTGCAGGAGATCATGCTATTAAACCTAAAGCCTGATCGCTGTAAACAATGTTTTTAAAATGACTTTTAAGCACAGCAGAAAAAAACATCGCACAAATCCGAACTTCATTTAAAACCAACTCGCAAGCAACCAAAAAAGTAACATTGCAACAAATCACACGATGAAGTCCTCCATGTAAACAATTTTTAATGAGTTTTAAGCACAAGGAAAAAAGCGAACATTTGAAAAAGAGAAATGTAACATCGCACCTAATCGCGCTATGAAAAACTCCATCTGTAAATCTTTCATGAGTTTTAAGCACAAGGAAAAAAGCGAACATTTGAAAAAAGAGAAAAATAACATTGCAACAAATCGCATTATGAACTAAAAAAATTACTTTTGAAAAATCCGTAATACAAAACCACCAAGAAAACTAACCTTGCATGAAACGAGTTCTGGCATGAAGTGTTTTCCTTCAGGTGTTTTCTCTCTTGTGATTTCTTGGGTTTCTGGTGCTTTTAGCTGTTTAGCTGGTGGGAGTGAAAGCCTCATGCAGCCATTCCAAAAAGAACGTTCTTGTGACCCTCCACATTACTGGCAGTCTGGCTTTGTTTACATTATGCTGCTTGAAAGCACGAGGGTTCTCCGATTGGTAAATGAGTAAACTGTTAAACATTTTTTCCACCTTTTGTAATTTCTTTCTTTACTTCGATTTCAATTTTCTTCAAAACTTTCTTCTGACAATTTTCCACTTGCTTAGAAGCCATAGTTAACTGCAAAAGCACACGAAATACTGTAGAGCACAAAGAGAGTGCACATCTTATTGAAAACAATGAACAAGGAGCGGCTTTGCTTAAATGAAAAAGCATGGCCGCTCTCTTTCTCTCTCAGGCTGCCTGTGGGGGGAGGGGGATGTTCTCGCTTGCACTACAGCCTACAGATAGGCAGGCAAACACGTGCAGCAATCTCCTCCTTCCCCTTCCCAGCAGGCCACGTGCTCGCTTGCCCTTTTCTCTCTCTCTCTGAACTGAGGACGCTAAGGGAAACTGGCTTGTTCAGCAAACACGTGAAGCAATCTCCTCCTCCCCCTCCCTAGCAGGCACGTGCTCGCTCGCCCTTTCTCTCTCTCTCTCTCTCTCTCTCTTTCAGCTCAGCTTGCAGGCAGGCAAGGGAACCTGGCTTGTTCGTATACCGAGTGTGTGGTTGTGAACCGAGGCAAAAGTTTGGCGATCTTTTTGGTCGTGAACCGAGTTGTACGTGAACTGGGACGTTCGTGAACCGAGGTTCCACTGTATTTGACTAATGGTTAAATGTGTTTGATGCCTATCTATACTAATAAAAGGCAAAGTCCTGACTGACTCACTCACTCACTCACTGACTCATCACTAATTCTCCAACTTCCCGTATAGGTAGAAGGCTGAAATTTGGCAGGCTCATTCCTTATAGCTTACTTACAAAAGTGAAGCAGGTTTCATTTCGAAATTCTACACGTAACGGTCATAACGATTGATAACGGTCAACAACGTCCGCCATGTTCAACTTTATTTATGGCCCGATCTTCTCAAAATTTGGTAGGCGGCTTCCCTGCACTAACTGAAACCAATGTACGTACTTATTTTGGTGGTATGATGCCACTGTCGGCCGCCATATCGAACTTTTCAACAGTCTTTGTTACTTAAGGGCCCATCTTCAAGAAATTTGGTACACGGGTTCCCAACGCTAACTGAATCCTACTTACGTACATATATACGTCCATAGCCTGCAGCTCGGTCACCGTGTGAGGAGGCGTTGGGTCCCCCATCCCAACGCCTCCCACGTTGTTGGCTGCCTGCCTAAATAAGACCGTCCGTCGCTCCGGTCTCTACATTCCCTTCCTTGCTTCGCCACGGGATTCACGTCTCCCTACTGATAACTACAGCCTTTTTGTTTAATCCACGGCTTCTCCGCTGTTTTATTGTTTGTTTATTACAATTATAGTTATTGTATAAGTATTTT
The DNA here is from genome assembly GCF_016835505.1 of Polypterus senegalus. NCBI lineage: Eukaryota > Metazoa > Chordata > Cladistia > Polypteriformes > Polypteridae > Polypterus > Polypterus senegalus. The sequence goes on along the minus strand of NC_053165.1, from coordinate 122,216,966 downwards.
AGACTTACTTTACATTGCTCAGGTACCCATTTCCTTTATCATTCCAACCCCCATTACCATGTCTATCAAGGTGATCAATATCGATCAAAGAACTGTCACTTACCGAGTGGTTTCCATGCCTGGAAATGGCACCTACCTTTTCCATTCTCTTTGTTACATATTGCACGGCCATATCAGGCTCACTCTTGATATCTGGAGGAACATTGTGTCTTATGTATTGAATGACTGGGACAGGTTCAAGGTGTGGACCGATGACGGTACAGGAGATAATTATACTACACAGGAACACTATAAGAGTGAAATGCTTAAGCCCTTCACCTATGGTTCTGCATGTGAGTTGATGACTGCCGCTGAATTGTTCTGTTGTCGCTTTCAAGTGTACTGAAATGGCCAAATATTTTACACCTTTCGACAACCGGCAAAGCCTCTTAAACATCTTAGATTCACAGGTGACGATTTCAGTAGTGGACACTTTGATGTTTATGAATGTTTAAACTCTCAAAAGCTGGATGTGATTTTATCGATGAAACGCTTACAACGCTTGACAGATGCCGAATGTCACTTCA